>NC_056439.1:32449493-32454483 GCF_018296145.1 Oncorhynchus tshawytscha | reverse complement strand
GTGGTGATGAAGAGTCGGACCAAAATGCGGCGTGGTAAGTGTCCATGGTAAATCTTTTAATAAAGAAAATACTGACACTGTATACAAAACAATAAACAAATGACAACCGTGAAGCTACAACATAGACAATCACCCACAAACAAACAGTGCAACCCAGGCTACCTAAGTATGATTCTCAATCAGAGACAACTAATGACACCTGCCTCTGATTGAGAACCATACTAGGCCGAAACATAGAAATGCCCCAAAACATAGAAAAACAAACATAGACTGCCCACCCAACTCACGCCCTGACCAACTAAATAAATACAAAAACAAAGGAAATAAAGGTCAGAACGTGACAGTACCCCCCAAAGGTGCGGACTCCGGCCGCAAAACCTTGACCTATAGGGAGGGTCTGGGTGGGCGTCTGTCCGCGGTGGCGGCTCTGGCGCAGGACACGGACCCCACTTCACCATTGTCTTAGTCCGCCTTATTGTCCGCCTCCGTGGCTTTCTCACCATGGCCACCCCTCTCAATGACCCCACTGGACAGAGGGGCAGCTCTGGACAGAGGGCAGAAACTCTGGACAGAGGGGCAGAAGCTCTGGACAGAGGGGCAGAAGCTCTGGACAGAGGGGCAGAAGCTCTGGACAGAGGGGCAGAAGCTCTGGACAGAGGGCAGAAGCTCTGGCGCCTCTGGGCTGACGGGCTCTGGCGCCTCAGACTCCGGCAGCGGCGCCGGACAGGCGGGAGGCTCCCGGCAGCAGCGCCGACAGGCGGGAGGCTCCGGACAGGCGGGAGGCTCCGGCAGCGGCGCCGGACAGGCGGGAGGCTCCGGACAGGCGGGAGGCTCCGGACAGGCAGGAGGCTCCGGCAGCGGCGCCGGACAGGCGGGAGACTCCGGCAGCGGCGCCGGACAGGCGGGAGACTCCGGCAGCGGCGCCGGACAGGCGCGGAGACTCCGGCAGCGGCGCCCGGACAGGCGGGAGACTCCGCAGCGGCGCCGGACAGGCGGAGACTCCGGCAGCGGCGCCGGACAGGCGGGAGGCTCCGCAGCGGCGCCGGACAGGCGGGAGGCTCCGGCAGCGGCGCCCGGACAGGCGGAGGCTCCGGACAGGCGGGAGGCTCCGGCAGCGGCGCCCGGACAGGCGGAGGCTCCGGCAGCGGCGCCGGACAGGCGGAGGCTCCGGCAGCGGCGCCGGACAGGCGGGAGACTCCCGGCAGCAGCGCCGGACAGGCGGGAGACTCCGGCAGCTGCGCGGACAGGCGGAGACTCCGGCAGCGGCGCCGGACAGACAGGACCACCTGCAGGGAGGAGACGGAGAGACAGCCTGGTGCGTGGGGCTGCCACAGGAACCACCAGGCTGGGGAGACCTTCAGGAGGCTTGGTGTTAAAAGGAGGCAACTGAAGGACCGGGCTGTGGGGAGCACTGGAGCTCTGGTGCGCAACCTTGGCACCACTTCCCCAGGCTGGACAACTACTCTAGCCCGGACCCTCAGAGTGCAGGCACAGGTTGAACCGGGCTGTGGGTAAGCACGGAGATCTAGTGCTTACTACACGCACCTCTCCCTTAGGCTCCACTCCCACATTCGCCCGGCACGAGCGGAGCGCAGGCAGAGGACGCACTGCACCTCCCAGCGCCCGGGAGACACAGCACGCAGAGCCGGCGCAGGATAACCTGGACCCAACCTGCGTACCGGCGACCAGACCCGCTGAGCAGGCACCATACGCCCTGGCTCGATGCCCACACTCTCACGGCACTCTCGGGGGGCTGCCCTATAGCGCACCGGGCTATGGGCGCGCACTGGCGACACCGTGCGCTTAACCGCATAACACGGTGCCTGACCAGTAATGCGCTGCTTATAATAAGCACGAGGAGTGAGCTCAGGTCTGCTACCTGGCTCACTACCACACCTCGTCTGCCCCCCCAAAATTTTTGGGGCTGCCTCTCATTACCTGTCGCACTGCCGTGCTGCCTCCTCATATCGCCGGCTCCTCTCTCCGGCTGCCTCTGTTCTCCTAGCTGCCTCCACCTGTTCCCATGGAAGGTGATCCTTTCCCGCCAGGATCTCCTCCCAGGTGTAGCAACCCTGCCCGTCCAATACATCCTCCCATGTCCAGGAGTCCTGTGATGCTGGCCGCTGTTGTTGCCGCTGCTGCTGCTGTCGTCGCTGCTGTTTACCACGCCGCTTGGTCCGTTGGTGGTGGGTGATTCTGTCACGGTTTTCTAGTGGTGATGAAGAGTCGGACCAAAATGCGGCGTGGTAAGTGTCCATGGTAAATCTTTAATAAAAAGAAAATACTGACACTGTATACAAAACAATAAACAAATGACAACCGTGAAGCTACAACATAGACAATCACCCACAAACAAACAGTGCAACCCAGGCTACCTAAGTATGATTCTCAATCAGAGACAACTAATGACACCTGCCTCTGATTGAGAACCATACTAGGCCGAAACATAGAAATGCCCCAAAACATAGAAAAACAAACATAGACTGCCCACCCAACTCACGCCCTGACCAACTAAATAAATACAAAAACAAAGGAAATAAAGGTCAGAACGTGACACAGCTATTCGATGCTAATGCAGTACGCCACAGGATGTTTTTGTGCAGTGAACCAAGGGCTATATCTGTTCCTGGTTCTAGATTGATACCTATCAGGATTATTTGTGAGGATAACATCGAGAAGAGTAGCATTTTCTGGGTTTTTGGAGTCATACCTTGTGAGACTAGTGATAATCTTAGAAAAATGTAGGGAGTCCCATTGCTTTAGGACTTGGTCAGGTGGTTTAAGCATTTCCCAGTTTAGGTCACCTAGCAGGACAAATTCAGACTTAGTGTAAGGGTCCAGGAGAGAATTTAGTGCAGAAACAAACACTGTAGGTTTTTGTGTTTTTTTGTGTGTGTGACCACTACATCCAGGTGTTTTTATCAACAAAGAGAATTAAATGGAAATTAACCCTAGAAGGCAAATCACATTTATTTTCTATGCAAACTTTCTAAATGTTGAGAAATCACTGGACACGTTAATGGAAACAGCTATTGAGTTGGTCCTTACAGGCGTGGTGCTCATGTATTGAGCATGGCATTTTCAGATGAGTTGATTTAGCGAGAACAGTTTGGATGCAGTTACAGTACACAGAGACACAACAAAGAGGGACAGGCGTTAGCCATCTAGCCATCAGTGAATGAGCTCAGCCATCTCGATGAGCCTGTAATGCCCCATTCTCTCCGAACGGTTGCAGAGTCATCAAGCAGCTCCCGTGTGTCCGCTGAGAAATGAGAGAGTGAGCAAGAGAGAAAGAAAGAAAATAGGTGTGTGACCAATGGCTATGTGGACCAGGGCTCTGAACATGTGCAGGGGAGGAGGAAGAGGATGCTCGTTGGCAGGATATATTAACCAGTCTTACAGATTTCCTCTCTGAGTACATACCCCCACCAGTACCACCACCACTGCCAGTGTTCAAGCTCTGGTCCGACTATTAGCATTCATTTGAAAAAGTTGTAAAAAGGAAATGATGGTCCGTTTGCAGCTGGGGCCGGTGTCATGTTTGGCCCGCGATTTCTCGTCAGCGCCTTCAGACCCTCTCCATCTTCATCCTAATGAGGGACGGGATACACCGCAACAGCAAATGGGACAGTGACGCGTCAAGGCTGGCTATGGATCAATATCTTTTGACAAGAGATAGAGAAAGGGGAAAGAGAGATGAGTATGAGAGTAGCTCTACTCGAGTCCTTCTGCTGCGTTGCACAAAGCCAGTGAGGCAGGTTTGGTTGTTATTGACCAGGGTTTTATTCTAACTGAGGAGATGGGGACCTCACAGAGATACATCACTTGGAGGAATCACATGAGTTCTGTACCTGTGTGTACCTTGTGAGTTTGTCCTGTGATTCTGTGTACGAGAGGAGAGATTAGGGTATCTGTGTCTACTGTATGGTGAACATCTCTGGTTTTAATGAGTGCTTGTTCCAGTAAACCTGTAACTAAAGGGTAAAAGCATAAATTCCCACTTTTTAATAGAGCACGAGCACAACTGAAGCACATTAGCTCAGCTATATATATATATATATATATATATATATATATATATATATATATATATATATATATATATATACAATAGGAACCTCAGGTTAGTCCTGACTCCTAACGACTCTGCCAAGCACTGTGGAATGAACAGCCATTAAAATAAGAAGTAGAAATGTTCAAATGAAATATCAATTAGGCCGTAAGAAAAGGCCATAGAAGGCCAGGGTTACTTTACGATGAAAGGAGCTCAGTGCCAGCCCTATTGTTACAGACCTCAGATCAGTTTTAATTTTCCCACGGACAAACTAATTAGCTCATGTTACACTTCTATTCCCCCTGTGAAAACCTTTATCAGAGTCAAGTTTTACCACGCTGGGGGAAACATTAATCTGAAAAGCTCCGTAAATATACATGATGATGTTTTAATGGGTCCATAATCATCGTAATAATCACTTCATATCCATAGATTTTTGGGGAGTGATATTAGCACGTGCTCTGTATCATTCATGTGCTGCATCACTCCATTTGAAATGAGCTACAGCTGGTCATTGCAATCAGTTTCCACATATATTTATGTACACATATTTTGGATGAGTTCTGCTCTTGATAGCATAGGCATTGAAAATAATAATTCCCGCTGATGTTGGCTATTTCAGCTCTCAGCATTGGAAACAATAAGAAAACATAAATGTTTAATCATGGATGGGTTTTTTCTTCACATTCTGACCTTCAGCCCATGAAATTTGCTCTCAATAATTCATTCTTTTCCGCATTTCCCCCTTATGGACCACACACAAACGCAAACACAGACACACACACACACACACACACACACACACACACACACACACACACACACACACACACACACACACACACACACACACACACACACACACACACACACACACACACACACACACACACACACACACACACACACAGTGCAAGTGGGGAGGGTTTGAGGGTA
>NC_056439.1:32340564-32449393 GCF_018296145.1 Oncorhynchus tshawytscha | reverse complement strand
GCTTCCTGGTTCGGGAAGGTAAGGGGGAGCCATGTCCACCTGGTGGCGGCGTCCGGACACATTGGGGTGCTGGGGGTGGCTCCTACACACCGCCCAGTGTCAGTGGGACCCTCCCGTCATCACAGACAACCAGGGCTACACGCCACTACACTGGGCCTGCTACAACGGTATGTACTGACAGAGGGACGGCGGGCGGCCAGAGGCCACAAACAAATACACACATAAACATAGCGCGTCTCCAACTCACCACAGCCAGCTTCCGGAGGGCACGAACCGAGACAGTCCGCACAGGAACCTTAAGAGTCCCTCAGACAGAGAGGGGCTGAGTGTTTGTTCTGAGAAAAGACATAAGGAGTGATGTTTCATTTAAGTTTCATGAGAGTGATTGTCATGTTTATCCGCACACTAAGACAGTCAGAACGCACCTAGCCTCTTGTCTGTAATCCACGTGGGAGGAGGGGAAATGATACATTTTGTATGAACAAATATTTTAATAAAATCATTCATGGTATGTAAGCAACAGGACTTTTGATGGGACATATTACATTATTAAACCTACCTGTCCTTTGGCCTCTAGAAAGTAAATGATTCATTAATGTATTCTTTCTTGTGATATTTATGTCATCATTTTGTGCCTTCGTTAGTTACTGAGGGAGGTTAGGAGAGTAGGGGCACCTGTATGAGCGACGAGAGCTGGTTTTACATGTAAGCATTCACTAATAGGAAACCAAGTCAGTTAGGAGAGAAGACTAGTAGACACCCAGCAGAGTAATTTAAATGCAAGTTGTCAACCGTGATATTAGTTAGCACTGACACCATTAACCCCGATTCTAGCAACATACCCCAAACACTCAGTTCCACAACCATCAAGTTAAAATGAACTAGAACCCATTCCACATCATGTCAAATCAAAATCAAATCAAATGTATTTATATAGCCCTTCGTACATCAGCTGATATCTCAAAGTGCTGTACAGAAACCCAGCCTAAAACCCCAAACAGCAAGCAATGCAGGTGTAGAAGCACGGTGGCTAGGAAAACTCCCTAGAAAGGCCAAAACCTGGGAAGAAACCTAGAGAGGAACCAGGCTATGTGGGGTGGCCAGTCCTCTTCTGGCTGTGCCGTGTGGAGATTATAACAGAACATGGCCAAGATGTTCAAATGTTCATAAATTACCAGCATGGTCAAATAATAATAATCACAGGCAGAACAGTTGAAACTGGAGCAGCAGCACAGCCAGGTGGACTGGGGACAGCAAGGAGTCATCATGCCAGGTAGTCCTGAAGCATGGTCCTAGGGCTCAGGTCCTCCGAGAGAGAGAAAGAAAGAGAGAAAGAGAGAATTAGAGAGAGCATACTTAAATTCACACAGGACACCGGATAGGACAGGAGAAGTACTCCAGATATAACAAACTGACCCTTGCCCCCCGACACATAAACTACTGCAGCATAAATACTGGAGGCTGAGACAGGAGGGGTCAGGAGACACTGTGGCCCCATCCGATGACACCCCCGGACAGGGCCAAACAGTAAGGATATAACCCCACCCACTTTGCCAAAGCACAGCCCCCACACCACTAGAGGGATATCTTCAACCACCAACTTACCATCCTGAGACAAGGCCCGAGTATAGCCCACAAAGATCTCCGCCACGGCACACCCCAGGGGGGGGCGCCAACCCAGACAGGAAGATCACATCAGTGACTCAACCCACTCAAGTGACGCACCCCTCCTAGGCACGGTATGAAAGAACCCTAGTAAGCCAGTGACTCAGCCCCTGTTAATAGGGTTAGAGGCAGAGAATCCCAGTGGAAAGAGGGGAGCCGGCCAGGCAGAGACAGCAAGGGCGGTTCGTTGCTCCAGAGCCTTTCCGTTCACCTTCACACTCCTGGGCCAGACTACACACCATCATATGACCCACTGAAGAGATGAGTCTTCAGTAAAGACTTAAAGGTTGAGACCGAGTTTGCGTCTCTCACATGGGTAGGCAGACCATTCCATAAAAATGGAGCTCTATAGGAGAAAGCCCTGCCTCCAGCTGTTTGCTTAGAAATTCTAGGGACAATTAGGAGGCCTGCGTCTTGTGACCGTAGCGTACGTGTAGGTATGTATGGCAGGACCAAATCAGAGAGATAGGTAGGAGCAAGCCCATGTAATGCTTTGTAGGTTAGCAGTAAAACCTTGAAATCAGCCCTTGCCTTGACAGGAAGCCAGTGTAGGGAGGCTAGCACTGGAGTAATATGTTATATTTTTTTGGTTCTAGTC
This sequence comes from Oncorhynchus tshawytscha, assembly GCF_018296145.1. Taxonomy (NCBI): domain Eukaryota; kingdom Metazoa; phylum Chordata; class Actinopteri; order Salmoniformes; family Salmonidae; genus Oncorhynchus; species Oncorhynchus tshawytscha. The sequence goes on along the minus strand of NC_056439.1, from coordinate 32,447,130 downwards.
AGGATCCTATTTAGCACTAACTGAAGTTTATTTAGTGCTTTATCCGGGTAGCCGGAAAGTAGAGCAGTAGAGCTTTGCAGTAGTCTAACCTAGAAGTGACAAAAGCATGGATACATTTTTCTGCATCATTTTTGGACAGAAAGTTTGATTTTTGCAATGTTACGTAGATGGAAAAAGCTGTCCTTGAAACAGTCTTGATATGTTCTTCAAAAGAGAGATCAGGGTCCAGAGTAACGCCGAGGGCCTTCACAGTTTTATTTGAGACGACTGTACAGCCATTAGGATTAATTGTCAGATTCAACAGAAGATCTCTTTGTTTCTTGGGACCTAGAACAAGCATCTCTGTTTTGTCCGAGTTTAAAAGTAGAAAGTTTGCAGCCATCCACTTCCTTATGTCTGAAACACATGCTTCTAGCGAGGGCAATTTTGGGGCTTCACCATGTTTCATTGAAATGTTCAGCTGTGTGGCATCCGCATAGCAGTGAAAGTTAACATTATGTTTTCGAATGACATCCCCAAGAGGTAAATATATAGTGAAATCAATAGTGGTCCTAAAAACGGAACCTTGAGGAACATCGAAATTTACAGTTGATTTGTCAGAGGACAAACAATTCAGAGAGACAAACTGATATCTTTCCGACAGATAAGATCTAAACCAGGCCAGAACTTGTCCGTATAGACCAATTTGAGTTTCCAATCTCTCCAAAAGAATGTGGTGATCGATGGTATCAAAAGCAGCACTAAGGTCTAGGAGCACGAGAACAGATGCAGAGCCCCGTCTGATGCCATTAAAAGGTCATTTACCACCTTCACAAGTGCAGTCTCAGTGCTATGATGGGGTCTAAAACCAGACTGAAGCATTCCGTATACATTGTTTGTCTTCAGGAAGGCAGTGAGTTGCTGCGCAACAGCCTTTTCTAAAAATGTTGAGAGGAATGGAAGATTCGATATAGGCCGATAGTTTTTTATATTTTCTGGGTCAAGGTTTTGGCTTTTTCAAGAGAGGCTTTATTACTGCCACTTTTAGTGAGTTTGGTACACATCCGGTGGATAGAGAGCCGTTTATTATGTTCAACATAGGAGGGCCAAGCACAGGAAGCAGCTCTTTCAGTAGTTTAGTTGGAATAGGGTCCAGTATGGAGCTTGAAGGTTTAGAGGCCATGATTATTTTCATCATTGTGTCAAGGAATATAGTACTAAAACACTTGAGTGTCTCTCTTGATCCTAGGTCTCCTGGCAGAGTTGTGCAGACTCAGGACAACTGAGCTTTGAAGGAATACGCAGATTTAAAGAGGAGTCCGTAATTTGCTTTCTAATAATCATCTTTTCCTCAAAGAAGTTCATGAATTTATTACTGCTGAGGTGAAAGCCATCCTACGGCATTACTGTCTTTCAGAAGCTAGTCGGAAGACTTCCAGTTTGGTGTGGCGACATTTCCGTTCCAATTTTCTGAAGCTTGCTTCTCTAGAGCTCGGGTATTTTCTGTATACTCAGGGAGCTAGTTTTTATGAGAAATGGTTTTAGTTTTTAGGGTGCAAACCTGCATCTAGGGTACTTTGCGCAAGGTTAAATTGAGTTCCTTCAGTTAGGTGGTTAACTCATTTGGTCTCTGGCGTCTTGGGTAGACAGAGGGGTCTGGAAGGAACATCAAGGAATCTTTGTGTCGTCTAGGAATTTATAGGCGACTTTTGATGTTCCTTGGTTGGGGTTCTGAGCAGAGATTTATTGTGCAATGCAAACGTGAGAATACAATGGTGGTTCGATAGTCCAGGATTATGAGGAAAAAACATAAGGATCCACAACATTTTATTCCAGTTCCCAAGAAAGCTAAAGGTAACTGAGCTAAACGACTACCGCCCGTAGCACTCACATCCGTCATCATGAAGTGCTTTGAGAGACTAGTCAAGGACCATATCACCTCGCCCTACCTGACACCCTTGACCCCTCAATTTTGTTTACCGCCAAATAGGTCCACAGACGATGCAATCTCAACCACACTGCACACACTGCCTAACCCATCTGGACAAGAAATACCTATGTGAGAATGCTGTTCATCGACTACAGCTCGGCATTCAACACCATAGTACCCTCAAGCTCGTCATCAAGCTCGAGACCCTGGGTCTCGACCCCCTGTGCAACTGGGTACTGGACTTCCTGACGGGCCGCCCCCAGGTGGTGAGGGTAGGCAACAACATCTCCTCCCTGATCCTCAACACTGGGGCCCCACAAGGGTGCGTTCTGAGCCCTCTCCTGTACTCCCTGTTCACCCACGACTGCGTGGCCATGCACGCCTCCAACTCAATCATCAAGTTTGCGGACGACACAACAGTGGTAGGCTTGATTACCAACAACGGCAGAGACGGCCTACAGGGAGGAGGTGAGGGCCCTCGGAGTGTGGTGTCAGAAAATAACCTCACACTCAACGTCAACAAAACTAAGGAGATGATTGTGGACTTCAGGAAACAGCAGAGGGAACACCCCCATCCACATCGATGGAACAGTAGTGGAGAGGGTAGCAAGTTTTAAGTTCCTCGGCATACACATCACAGACAAACTGAATTGGTCCACTCACACAGACATCGTGAGGAAGGGGCGCAGCAGCGCCTCTTCAACCTCAGGAGGCTGAAGAAGTCGGCTTGTCACAAAAGCACTCACAAACTTCTACAGATGCACAATCGAGAGCATCCTGGCGGGCTGTATCACCGCCTGGTATGGCACTACACCGCCCTCAGCCGTAAGGCTCTCCAGAGGGTAGTGAGGTCTGCACAACGCATCACCGGGGGCAAACTACCTGCCCTCCAGGACACCTCACCACCCGATGCTACAGGAAGGCCATAAAGATCATCAAGGACATCAACCACCCGAGCCACTGCCTGTTCACCCCGCTGCCATCCAGAGGCGAGGTCAGTACAGGTGCATCAAAGCTGGGACCGAGAGACTGAAAAAGCAGCTTCTATCTCAAGGCCATCAGACTGTTAAACAGCCACCACTAACATTGAGTGGCTACTGCCAACACACTGTCAATGACACTGACTCTACTCCAGCCACTTTAATCATGGGAATTGATGGGAAATTATGTAAATATATCACTAGCCACTTTAAACAATGCTACCTTATATAATGTTACTTACCCTACATTGTTCATCTCATATGCATACGTTGATACTGTACTCTATATCATCGACTGCATCCTATGTAATACATGTATCACTAGCCACTTTAACTATGCCACTTGGTTTACATACTTATCTCATATGTATATACTGTACTCGATATCATCTACTGTATCTTGCCTATGCTGCTGTACCATCACTCATTCATATATCCTTATGTACATATTCTTTATCCATTTGATTTGATTTCACAAAAGTAACACATTACAAAACAGAAAACCCATTATACAACTAACACAGCAAAATATCTTATTAACAACGTACATGTTCATTCACAATCGACATAAAATGGCAGCTACTCTCAGTACGATGCTATTCTTCACTTCAACCGAGCAGGGCTAATATTACTCTCTTCAAACTTAACTCTAACTTCCTCAAGACGTTACTAAGACACACCTTAAACACTCTTGACATGTTAGCGAGTTATAACATTTAAATTACTATTTTTATCATCGGTAAAGTACCTGAAAACAGGGGAGAAATAATCATGAGAGTGATACGGTGTTGTATTCTCAATTCAACGTTTAGTTCAATGAGAAAAGACCGCGATTTTCCCCAGGAATATGGGTGGAGACCAGAGCAATCGATCTCCGGCTCATAGATTAAGAGCATTACGTAGATCACAGATGAACACTTTTAGGCACCACAAAATAAAGTAATCAATATAACGTTTACACATTACTCTCACAATTCGTACCCTTTGACAGATTTTAACTTTAACACAATTATATGAATGTTATCAATACTGAATGCATCTTTTTAACCTTAGATGTTTTAAGATCCTCACATACTATGAACTTACTAATACTTTTTAATGTATAACAGGCTATGAATATTTCCTTTCACACATTCACACAGGCAGCCCAATTGTGATATTTTTTTTCACTGATTGGTGTTTTGACCAATCAGATCTGAAAAAGAGCTGATGTGAAAGTTCTGATGTGATTGTTCAAAAGAAAAATCGGTGGAAAAAAGATCAGAATTGGGCCTAAGAACCAGCATCATGCACTCTCACTCACTACCATTTAGAATAAATTGAGCAGATGGATAAACATTCTTTTTTAATGGAAGAAAGCTGTTTGAGTCAGTATTCCTATTCAGACAGTAACTTCTTAATCTAACATTGTTTGACGCTGGAGAAAACAGAAATGTCATGGTAGTGTTTATGTTTACAAGTCATTAATTCACACATTTTGTCTTGTGTGTCAGCCCACCCAACCAAAGCCCACAGTGATGAGTCCAGGCCAGAGCTGATCTTCAGGCTGACACTGGGGAACCTGGCTGTATGTGTTCTCCACATTGACCCCCTGCCCCCAGCCCCCTTCTCCCCATGGCTGCTGACTTCTTTAGGATGGTCTGCTCTCACCAGCTCCATGCAGACGGACTCATCCAGTTTAGGGCAGCTTTTGATGAAGCCTGCCCCTACGACCACATCAGGTGATCTTATTGACATTGTCTGTTAATATTTTTGAATCTCCTTTACCTCCTTAGTAACTTGACTGATTCAACCTCATTTTGCATATGTCAAATCAAATTTTATTAGTCACATGCGCCGAATACAACCGATGTAGACCTTAGTGAAATGCTTACTTACAAGCCCTAACCAACAATGCAGTTTAAAATAAATTTAAGAATAAGAGATAAAAGTAACAAGTAATTAAAGAGCAGCAGTGAAATAACAATAGCGAGACTATATACAGGAGAGGTACCGGTTATTTTAGGTAGTGTGTACATGTAGGTAGAGTTATTAAAGTGACTATGCATAGATGACAACAGAGCGTAGCAGTGGTGTAAATAGGGGGTGGGGGCAATGCAAATAGTCTGGGTAGCCATTTGACTAGATGTTCAGGAGTCTTATGGCTTGGGGGTAGAAGCTGTTTAGAAGCCTCTTGGCCCTAGACTTGGCGCTCTGGTACCGCTTGCCGTGCAGTAGCAGAGAGAACAGTCTATGACTAGGGTGGCTGGAGTCGTTGATCATTTTTAGGGCCTTTCCCGGACACCGCCTGGTATAGAGGTCCTGGATGGCAAGAAGCTTGGCCCCCGTGATGTACTGGGCCGTTCGCTCTACCCTCTGTCGTGCCTTGCGGTCGGAGACTGAGCAGTTGCCATACCAGGTGGTGATGCAACCCATCAAGATGTTCTCGATCTCATATGTGTCCTCTATCTCTCCAGGTTTGTGGCTCTCCAGTTTTCGGCGAAAGAGATCAGGGTGCCTTGTGAGGATCAGGCGACGAGTGGTTAATCTGCCCATGCCTTCCGTCCTGCTAGCTAACGTTCAATCGCTGGAAAATAAATGGGATGAACTGAAAGCACATATATCCTACCAACGGGACATTAAAACGGTAAAATCTTATGTTTCACTGAGTCGTGGCTGAATGACGACATTAAGAACATACAGCTGGCGGGTTATTCACTCTATCGGCAGGATAGAACAGCAGCCTCTGGTAAGACACGGGGCTGGGGCCCATTTCTGTAAACAACAGCTGGTGCACGATATCTAAGGAAGCCTCAAGGTTTTTTCTCGTCTGAGGTAGTGTGGTCTACAGCTTATCATGAGATACTCTATCTAGCTAGAGTTTCTGTATTTTTTGTAGCTGTCTAGATACCACCACAGACACTAAAACCGCACTCAATGGCACTAAAACCGAACTTAACTGTGATTCTAAATACTGTTGTGAGGATATGGACTCTGCTGTCTGCTGAGTTAAAATGTTGTTTATGTCTGGCCAGCCGGAGGCTCCAAGCCTCAGCATGTTGGATAACTAGTACATTTAGTCTGTCTATTGCATTGGTGTGAAAGGTGTGTTTATTGTCTCAGGATCGGGACGAGGATCCAGTGGTGAATAAGTTGATCCCAGACTCCATTGAAATCAAAGACAACCACTTTGGCCAGCCCCTGGACAGCAGCGACTCCAGCAGGGGAGCCCTGAAGTTCCCCGTCCCAGAGGTGCGCTACCTCATCAGATCTCTGTCATCTGGCACCTCTACGGAGGGAAGGACTTTGGGAGCGCTACTTTCACCTCCTCTCCTGCTAGAAGTCGGGGGTGAGTGTGTTTGTGCTTTGGACTGTTCAACTGTTCTTTATTACAACAACAATACTAGGAGATGTGATTGAACTGAGATTGTGTCAAATGACAGGATGGGGAAAGAAAGAAAAGGATGTAGAGTAATGGTCAAAAGGTGCAACAGATGATCAAGTGTTCTTTGTTAATGTTTGGGATATGTTGAAGGTGTACCCCACACAGGACCAGCCTAAAGTCCCGGCAGTTGTTCATCATCCAGGACCTGGAGATCAGAGACAGACTGGCCATCTCCCAGATGAACAAGTTCCTGTACCTCTACTCCAGCAAGGAGATGCCCCACACTGCCCACTCCAACATGGTGAGAGACATTATGCATATAGAGAGAGACTGAATGATTGGCTATGAAAAGCCAACTGACATTTACTCCTGAGGTGCTGACCTGTTGCACCCTTGACAACCACTGTGATTATTATTATTTGACCCTGCTGGTCATCTATGAACATTTGAACATCTTGACCATGTTCTGTTATAATCTTCACCTGGCACAGCCAGAAGAGGATTGGCCACCCCTCATAGCCTGGTTCCTCTAAGTTTCTTCCTAGGTTCTGGCCTTTCAAAGGAGTTTTTCCTAGCCACCGTGCTTCTACACCTGCATTGCTTGCGGTTTGAGGTTTTATGCTGGGTTTCTGTACAGCACTTTGTGACATCAGCTGATGTAAGAAGGGCTTTATAAATGCATTTGATTGATGTAGAGTAATGTCCATGTGATTGTGGTCACATTAAAGACATGATAGTGGTTAAGGCATGGTTATGCTGAATGTGTTTGTTTGTGGTTCTCTGTAGCTCAGTTGGTAGAACATGGCTCCAGCAACGCCAGGATAGTGGGTTTTAATCCCAAAACCACTCCTACTTTAAAATGTATGCACGTGTGACTAAGTCACTTTGGATAAAAACATTTGCTAAATATTATATATTTTTCTTTGTTTTCTTGCAGCTAACAGTTCAGGCTCTGCACATGTGTCCAGAGACAGGTCAAGCACCCCTGGAATGCTGTCTGCGAATCTCACTCATGCCCCTTCGTCTCAACATCGATCAGGTGAGCCAGAGACAAACGTGCTGGTTTTATCCAGTTAATCATACCTCTTTCTGAGGTTTCCAAAAGATTTCAAGGCATGGAAATGTAATGCTTTCACATACTCTCATTTAACACATTTTCAGTTATACTAATGATCCCTTTGAAATTACCTTGGCTTTTTTATTTTCTTGTAGGATGCATTGTTTTTCTTGAAAGACTTATTTTCCAACCTTGCTCCTGAAGTTGAGATATTTTCTCCACCTGATCAAGAAGGTAAAAGATCCTTGGCTAGAGGCTTGTACATTATGAACAATGTAGCATATTGAGTAGATTTGAATCATTTCATGATTTTGTCTCTGAGCAAAATGTTGACCCTCGATGATGCATTTGTTGGTCTGCAGCCCTGTGCGTTTCAATGAAGAAGCCATCTGCCCCAGAGGTGTCCGGCAGCTTCACTAAACATGGAGGTGGGAGCCAGGACTCAGGACTTCTCTCTGTGCCTGCCCAGAGCCGCTGCAGCATCAACGGCCTCACCTTATCCAGTAACAGCAACACTGGGGAAGCTGAGGCTGCCACTGCATCATCCTTCACTGACCAGCCCATCTTCTTCAGGTAGGTGTCCCTTACTCTGTAGAGGTGGACAGGCAAATGATGTCATTTGGGTTAAGGCATAACTTATCTTCATCTTACTATATGTGTTCTACACACAAATAATGAAGTGTTTTGAGTTTTGCTAGCAAATTATGAAATATTTGTTTGATTTCCCTCAGTTTTGGTTTACCTCTGAAGTTCCTATTCGTCTGGATTACCATGGAAAACACGTTTCAATAATCTCTAAAAAACATACTGTATACAAACGGATTCCAGTGTTGACAGACTTGACAACTGGTGTTGTGCAGCCTACATATTGTGCAATATTTTGGTTAACCAGCGCTGATGTACAGTATTCAAATGCAGAAGCTCCATTTATGAAGAATGTGCATTTCTTACTCTCACAGTAGAATATTTTGTTGATGTTTCTTGCACTGCTCCTCTGTTTCAGTGAACATTTGCTGAGACTGTGATTGGGTTGACACAGTTGAATTGCTCCGAGCTGAAACTAAGGAGATTATGCTACAGACAAGGGTAGGTTTAATCAGTACAGTCCCTTCATATTAGTATGATTTGTTATGACAGGACGTACCAACACTTAATTGGGTTATTCCTGATGTTAAATGATGACACACAATCTGCTATGTCTAGTATAAAAAATACAGTATGCCGAAACCATAAGAACAGTCTTGGTTTTCTTCCAGACTGTTGGGAGTGGACAAGCTCTTTTCCTATGCAATAAATGAGTGTCTGAACGACATCAAAAAGAACCAGCTGCCAGGACTGTTGGGTGGCGTGGGACCTATCCACTCGCTGGTACAGTTGGGTAAGTAGGACATGTGTAAGTTGATAAACTGGTTTTGAAGCACTGTAATGTATTTACCTATTAAATCAGACAGTATTTTGCCTGTTCCTAAAATTACTGTTTTTTTTTTGCAAGAAGATTCTGTCTAAGCCTCTCAGAACCACACAATATATTATGACTAAGGGCATGCTTGTTTTGGCCAATTGGTCCACAATGGAAATGAGTCTAAGCTTTTGGTTCAACCTAAAGACTATTGTTATACATAGACTGAGTGTACAAAACATTAGGAACACCTTCCTGATATTGAGTTGCACCTCCCTTTTCCCTCAGAACAGCCTCAATTTGTTGAGGCATGGACTCTACAAGGTGTTGAAAGTGTTCCACAGGGGTGCTGGCCCATGTTGACTCCAATGCTTTCCACAGTTGTCAAGTTGGCTGGTAGCGGATCTCCCCTCCGACTTGCTTGTTCTATCTCATCCCACAGCTCAATTGGATTGAGATCTGGTGACTGGGCAGGCCACTGCAGTAAGCTGAATTCACTGTCATGTTCGTGGAACCATTCCTTGACAATCCTAGCATTGTGGCATTATCCTTCTGAATTTTTTGTTATTCGCAGGTGGATAAACCGCTGCCATGAAGAGATGCACCGGATTGGCAATGATGTTCCGATATCATGTGGCATTCAAACATTGCTCCACTTTTATCAAGGGGACCAATGTGTGCCATGAAAACAAACCTCACACCATCTCCACCAGCCTGCAATGTTCACATGTGGCATGAAGGATGCATGTACTCATTCTCCATACCCTAGTCCTCCTATTAGTGTGAAACAGCAGGAATCAGGATTCATCAGACCAGGCAAAGTTTTTCCAATTCGCCAGTGTCTTCGTTCCTTAGCCCATTACAACTACAGTTTCTTGTTTTTTTGCTGAAAGAAGTGAAACTAAGGTCGTCAGCTGCCATACCCCATTCGTGTCAAGGTATGACGAGTTGTGCATTCTTTTATTGGTCTTTGGGCAACAATTTTGTACTGGCCTAACAGTTTACTAACTGTAGCCCATCAGTTGCTCTGCACAATTCGTGGCAGTCTCCTTTGTCCTCTTTCGTCAAAGGCCCATTTTCGACCACTGGTCGAATGTTTTGTACACCCAGTGTATATCTGAGAGTATGTTAATGTGTAGATGTCTTAATAAACCAAAGTCAAATCAGAAATCCTGATCTAATCAGCCGTTTTTGCATTAACCAAATGATAACACTTTTCCTTTTCCACCTCGTGTTCAGTCCAGGGATTTAGGGACCTGGTGTGGCTCCCGATAGAGCAGTACCGGAAGGATGGTCGGGTTGTATTGCGATTGCAGCGTGGTACTGCCTCCTTTGGAACCTCCACAGCTATGGCTGCTCTGGAACTTACCAACCGCATGGTGCGGTTGAAAAAAATAAAATAAATACATGTATAGGTTGTAACTGTCCTGCATCTCTTTTCAACTTGTGTGTTACAAATTTATCAGGCTCCATGTAATGCAAAACTATTTGTTTGCAGGCAGCAGCAGAGATGGCCTATGACATGGTATCTCCAGGATCTGATGAGGGAGACAGAATAAAACAGTTCTCTCATTACAGATTGTCCCATCAGCCAGTTGATCTCCGGGAAGGTGTAGCCAACGCTTAGTGTTGTAAAAGAGTTAACTTGCATGATGCTAACATTTTGCATCTCATTTTTTTGTAGTGCTGCTTGGTGTTACGCACTACAAGATTGAATACAGGATGAAGTCACCTGTCATGACTGTAATAAAGCATGCTCAATATTCGTGTTCCTCACAGGGAATCACTGACACTTCTCTGACCATCTATGACACGGCCACGCGTGAGCAGCGTGGAATGACCGGGGCAGTGGGTGGGGTCCTTCGACAGCCCCCCCCCCCATATCTGTGGTCAAGCCTCTCATCATGGCCACTGAGGCCACCTCCAATGTGCTGGGGGGCATGAGGAACCAGATTCACGCCAGGAAGAATCCCAGAAATGGTGGCAAGGGGAGGAGTGATGGCCGACGGCTTTCCAATGACTGAACTGATGGTTGTTCAGAATGAGGGCAGTGTATTTTCCTTCAAAGAAAACATCCCTCAACTGTTGCAAGGCCCAATGAGTATTACAAGCTGGAAGGATCTGGTTCTGCAGATGTAATTATTTGAGGTAAAATGGAGTGTCGCTGAAAAGTCAGTGCTGGTGTAAATGAAACACAATTAGACTTGTGGCGGTTGGAGCTAGTGTGAATCAGCTTGTGTTACCTTTTATATCACATTTTCTCTTGCAGTGCCTTCATGGTAATATTATACTGTTGTACTACCATATGTTAGACAAAGGGACCCGTAGGAGCAGCTAGTGTGCAGAGTCAGAGGTCACTGTGCCATACTGTAGATCATAATTGATTACCTTGGCTATAGGATAGGACTGGCTTGTTTTCAATGTCGATAATCTTTCCATAATGGTAACGGTAGTGCATCATATCCTAACATGGTACAGAGATGAGTACAGCACATCTATAGTTTGTCATATTCAACATTTGCTTATCCTAATTTGTGTCAAATAACACTAATATCTCAACGAGATGCTGTAAGCTATTGAAGTGTATGTCCCATAACATTTTATACAGTGTACCATGTATATGTGTAGGCTTTATAACTAACTATTCTATGTAACATTTCTTGCAGACAGCATCCTAAAATATATTCTCAGTGTTGTGGTTAAAATGTATAGATCTGCATTTTCAATTACAACTGACGTTGTAACTGTGACCAGTAAAATGGTTGACATTTTATAAATATAAAATTGAGAAGCAGTCTGTGCCCATCTATATTACACATTTCACATAAATGTCACTATACTTTTCCCTAAATCCTCTTGTGCTGTCTGGTACTTAGTCTTAAATATCATGCCCATGTTTGCAATATTGTTTGTAGGCATCTGTGCTTATTTTGGAGATGGCTGATATAATTGTGATGCAGCCTTTAAATATGCTCTACAACCCTGAGTTGTTTTGGACAGTGGTTCAATACAAAAATGTCTAACTGTTAATGTAATGGGAATTGTAATGTATGTGATAAGAGAATTGTTTATTGTACATAACTGTACAGTTGATCTTCACAATTTGTATTAAAATCATGTGATATTCTTTAAAAGGGGAAATAAACGATGTAATGTCCACTGAAATATCTTGCCTCGAGAAGCCAAACGTTATTCCGTTTATAATGCTCATCAGTGGAGGCACCCACAGGTTGGTTACCATAGAAACAGTGGGGAAGCAACAAACAGGACAGAGTTGGTAAGTTTGCACTCGCATACCGTTCTGTAAATAATGATACAATATTGTAACATTACACTGTAATGTCATACAATGTGTCGAGTAAACACTGAAATATTGATGTTATCCTCCACTCTGCAGAACTTTTCCGATGATGTTGGACTTCACTGTAAATCTTAACAGCCTTGGCTTCGAGTGTGGATTAAGTGAAAATGAAAAAGAATTCATATTCCTTCGTGCACGCGCTAATGGATTGGCTGTATGTGGATGTGTACATGCAGCATTCTTGTGCAAACTTGCATATTCATTGAGGTATGCTTGGAAACTCACAAAACAATATCCCACACAATACAGTACATCACTCTAGGCCAGTGGTCACCAACCTTGTCTGAGTCAAGATCACCTTCGCACCTGCTGCGCTCTACTGCTCAGATTTTTTGTTATTTTTACATTAACCTCACACACACAGTTTTGTAAGAATAAGGTTTGGGTAGTAGGCCTAATACATTATCACAGCATATTGGCTATATGATTGGCCTGCCAATATTGTTAATCAGACCATATATTTAAATTCTCGAGCTGTGATACCAAAATAGATACGTGTAAGCACAGTGAGGCACTGTGAAGCGTGAATTGAAATAATTCGCTTTTTTATTTTACTGGATTTATGGTACCTGCATCTGATGGTCAACGACATCAAATCACGACGTCGGTGATCTTCAGGTCGAAAAGTCGAAGCTCTAGAAAGATGCCCGAGTGTCCGACTTGGAATTCCGAGTTGGATGACCTTTCAAAAGATTTTTCCCAACCGCTTCTCACCTCTCTCCTTTCCTCCGGTGAGACTGACCAGAGAGAGAGGACACCGTCTTCCACCTGATGGCAAAACTCGAGTTGCACCGCATCTGCCTCATGCACAAATTCATGTTGTTCCTATGACCAGTGAAAGTTAAATATTCCTTAACATTAAAATCGACACGTCGAGATGCTAATAATAATAAAACGCAGGGCTATCGAAACTTGGCTACTCATTCATTGCAGCTGCAGCCCGAGCGGAAGTACGGAGAAGGGCGTTTTGTAATAGTGTTGAATAAAAACAGTGACAGTGCTGAATATAAACATGAACTCACTCATAAAAACAGCAGCTCTTTGCTGTATTCGTTGACAGTCTCTCTGTGGTCATGGTTATAAAAGTTATTAAATCTTACGTAGGCTAGTAGCCTATTAAACCCCAATGTGGTCATGGAAGCTATGTAGCCACGGTGATTTGAGCTATCCGATTGGGCAGAGCATAGGTGCACTCGATTTAGTTACAGATTCGACTGGTCTGCCGGGTAGGTGGAGTTTGTTTCATGGGAACACTTTCTACCCGGTGCGCAGGACTTTTGAATCAACTGCACCTACCATAACATCTCAACATGATTTTTGAAAAGGAGAGCAAGCCTTTATCGTTCTTTGGCTTTTCTACAGAAATATTTGGTGATTGATTATGAATGCCTTGAAGATCGACCAGTTGGCGACCACTATGTCTAGGCAATCATTTTGTTAGACCTACTTAGAAAATAATTATATATATTATATACACAGTTGAAGTCGGAAGTTTACATACACTTAGGTTGGAGTCATTAAAACTCGTTTTTCAACCACTCCACAGATTTCTTGTTAACAAACTATAGTTTTGGCCAGTCGGTTAGAACATCTACTTTGTGCATGACACAAGTCATTTTCCCAACAATTGTTGACAGACAGATTATTTTGCTTATAATTTACTGTATCACAATTCCAGCGTGTCATAATTTACATACACTAAATTGACTTGTCTTTAAACAGCTTGGAAAATTACAGAAAATTATGTCATGGCTTTAGAAGCTTCTGATATGCTAATTGACATAATCTGAGTCAATTGGAGGTGAACCTGTGGATGTATTTCAAGGCCAACCTTCAAACTCAGTGCCTCTTTGCTTGACATTATGGGAAAATCAAAAGAAATCAGCCAAGACCTCAGAAAAAGCATTGTAGACCTCCAGAAGTCTGGTTCATCCTTGGGAGCAATTTCCAAATGCCTGTGTGGTTATGACAACCACACAGCTGTCATAACCCTCAGGAAAGAGACACGTTCTGTCTCCTAGAGATAAACGTGCTTTGGTGTGAAAAGTGCAAATCAATCCCAGAACAACAGCAAAGGACCTTGTGAAGATGCTGGAAGAAACAGGCACAAAAGTATCTCTATCATCAGTAAAACGAGTCCGATATCGACATAACCTGAAAGGCTGTTCAGCAAGGAAGAAGCCACTGCTCCAAAACCGCCATAAAAAAGCCAGACTACGGTTTGCAACTGCACATGGGGACAAAGATCATACTTTTTGGAGAAATGTGGTCCTCTGGTCTGATGAAACAAAAATAGAAATGTTTGGCCATAATGACTATTGTTATATTCGGAGGAAAGAGGGGGACGCTTGCAAGCCGAAGAACACCATCCCAACCGTTAAGCACAGGGGTGGCAGCATCATGTTGTGGGGGTGCTTTGCTGCAGGAGTGACTGATGCACTTCACAAAATAGATGGCATCATGAGGTAGGAAAATTATGTGGAAATATTGAAGCAACATCTTAAGACATCAGTCAGGAAGTTGAAGCTTGGTCTTCCAAATGGACAATGACCCCAGGCATACAAAGTTGTGGCAAATGGCTTAAGGACTACAAAGTCAAGGTATTGGAGTGGTCATCACAAAGCCCTGACCTCAATCCCATAGATAATTTGTGGGCAGAACTGAAAAAGCGTGTGCGAGCAAGGAGGCCTACAAACCTGACTCCGTTACACCAGCTCTGTCAGGAGGAATATACCAACATTTATCCAACTTACTGTGGGAAGCTTGTGGAAGGCTACCCGAAACGTTTGACCCAAGTTAAACAATTTATAGGTAATGCTACCAAATACTAAATGAGTGTATGTAAACATCTGACCCACTGGGAATGTGATGAAAGTAATAAAAGCTGAAATAAATAATTCTCTCCTATTATTCTGACATTTCACATTCTTAAAATAGTGGTGATACTAACTGACCTATGACAGGGAATTTTTACTTGGATTAAATGTCAGGAATTGTGACAAACTGAGTTTAAATGTATTTGGCTAAGGTGTATGTAAACTTCCGACTTCAACTGTGTATATATATACACAGTACCAGTCAAAAGTTTGGACACTTACTCATTCAAGGTTTTTTATTTTACTTTTAAATTTAAACTTTTTTCTACATTGTAGAATAATAGTGAACACAAACTATGAAACTATGTAACCAAAAAAAGTGTTACATAAATCAAAATATATTTATATTTGAGATTCTTCAAATAGCCAGCCTTTGCCTTGATGACAGGTTTGCACACTCTTGGTGTTCTCAACCAGCTTCATGAGGTAGTCACCTGGAATGCATTTCAATTAACAAGTGTGCCTTGTTATAAGTTCATTTTGTGGAATTTATTTCCTTAATGTGTTTTGAGCCAATCAGTTGAATTGTGACAAGGTAGTGTGGTATACAGAAGATATCCCCATTTGGTAAAAGATAATAATAAGAAGAGACTTGCTTGGGCCAAGAAACACTAGCAATGGACATTTGACCGGTGGAAATCTGTCCTTTGATCTGATGAGTCCAAATTGGAGATTTTTGATTCCAACCGCTGTCTTCGTGAGAGCCAGAGTATGTGAATGGATGATCTCCACATGTGTGGTTCCCACCATACAGCATAGAGGAAGAGGTGTGATGTTGTGGGGGTGCTTTGTTGGTGACACTTTCTGTGATTTATTTAGAATTCAAGGTACACTTAACCAGCATGACTACCACAGAATTCTGCAGTAATACGCCATCTCATCTGGTTTGCATTTAGTGGAACTATCATTTGTTTTTCAACAGGATAATGACCCAACACACCTCCAGGCTTTGTAAGGGCTATTTGTCCAAGAAGGAGAGTGATGAAGTGCTGCATCAGATGACCTGGCATCCACAATCACCCAACCTCAACCCAATTGAGATGGTTTGGGATGAGTTGGATCGCAGAGTGAAGGAAAAGCAGCCAAGAAGTGCTCAGCATATATGGGAACTCCTTCAAGACTGTTGGAAAAGCATTCCTCATGAAGCTGGTTGAGAGAATGCGAAGAGTTTGTAAAACTGTCATCAAGGCAAAGGGTGGCTACTTCGAAAAATCTAATCTAAAATATATTTTGATTTGTTTAACACTTTGATTTGTTTAACACTTACTACTTGATTCCATACGTGTAATTTCATAGTTTTTATGTCTTCACTATTATTCTACAATGTAGAAAATAGTAAAAATAAAGAAAAACCTTTGAATGAGTAGGTGTGTTCAAACTTTTGTCTGGTACTGTATATATGAGATAGTCTAACAGTAAAATCCATTTTATTTTTTGTTGAGAAAGCATTGGCCTACCAAGACAAATTGAAGACATAGATATGGTTTTACTGCCATCAAATATATCTAAAAAAGGAAAAGGTCTGACTGTTGGTGTGCTTGGAGGGGGACACATTGGAAAACAGCTGGTCCAAGTGCTTCTTGAAAAGAATGGCCTAAAACCATCACAAATCAACATTTCCTCAAGGAGGCCTGAAACTCTAGGTAATTGAAAAATAAAATGAAAGGAACAATTGGCATGAACTACAAATATAACAATGTATTGAATGTAATGTATTTTCATCTTTTAAATAACAGAGGAATTTGTGAAGAGGGGTATCATGTGTTACTTTGACAACCAGCGATTGGTGGCCTGGGCAGATGTGCTGTTCCTCTGTTGCCTTCCCTCTCACCTACCCAAGGTGTGTGCAGAGCTCCAATCCCACCTACCAAAGCACTGTCTGGTGTACAGCTTCCTCTCTGCCGTACCTTTAAACAGGTAAAAACAAATGTATTAAAATCCCCTAAACCCTTGTGTTATTGGCACTTGTGTTATTGGCACTTGTGTTATTGGCACTCGCATTAACATCTGCTAACTATGTGTATGTGACAAATAAAATCTGATCTGATTTGAAGAAATATTACCTGCTATTCAAATCATTGTCCCCAAAAAATGTCCTCAAAAACTCATATCTTTGTATTACTCCATCCACACCCGCTGGATTTTATATTATGTTGCGTTTTTTTAAAGATTGGCACAGCTTCTTGGTCACAGCTTCATTCTCAAACCACAGTATGAGTTTGTGGCTTGTGACTCTGTCAACATGTGGCTTTCCCGAGGTCATGTGACCGCGGCTTTGAAAGACCCAGAAGTAATAGATGCATCCTGTCCTCTTGCCATGAGAGGTAGGTAATTCTTGGTGTGAACACTTACTGCATATTTACTGTACGAGATGTAAATGTCTGATGATGTATTGAGACATACAAGATAAGATATCTGATACATTTTCATATTGAGGTGGGCTCTGTCTGGATCCAAAGTGGCTGTTTGGGTTGTTGTACAGTCTCTTGAACATGTGCACCGCGGCAAATGTGGGATCCACTGAAGCTCTTGGGCTGATCAATGAGCTGTTCCAGTTAAAAGGTCCAGGCACTGTGGCATTCATCCTGAACAATTTTGTCCATTCCTCCTATGCATCTTCCCTGACACCAGATGAGTGAGTTTTCATTTAGCACACATTTTGTACAAAGGGTTTTTCTTACTTACATATTTAATGTAACCTGTGTTGAAACTCAAACACACAGGAATAGAAAGACAAACATATATATATATATTTTTTAACACAAATGAATGATTAGGCTAACTAACCATACTTTTTAATTTGTCTCCCATGTTGTCAAGGTCTTTCCCCTGGATTAATTTAGTTGATGTTCAGTCTAAGGAGACACCATTATCATGCTTCATATCAAGAAATAACAGTATGCAGGGTTGTCTCTCTGCTCTATACAATTCAGTAATGGTGGATCCACTGAAGGGAAAGAAAGAGCCTGGAAAACCCAAAGATGGAACTCTGTCTGTCATAACACCAAGTCATTGTAAAAAAATCTGATTTTGTGTGATGTTGATTTACTCTCAAACTGTAACAGAATAAAATAAAGGGATTGAGTATATTTTTTATCAGATCAATTAATGTACCCTTCAAAATGTATAACAATCTCAGGTTATCATCAGGGCATAGGAATAAGGATGGGGACCATCCACATATCTATCCATCCATCATCAATCAACACCAGGCAATTTTTTCTCCACTGCTTTATTCAGTGTTCATCATCATAATCATCAAGCTGTAGGACTAGTTGACGTGGCTTTGTCTGGACACGAAAAGTTTTCCCCTCAACAAAATCTTAGTATTATCCCTGAGTGTAATTGACATTTTGAAGTGTCAGTCACGGTAATATTACTGTAGCCGCAGGTGCGATGTTAATCACATGCTGTTAATCACGTGATTAACATCGTCAAATTCCGCTAATACTCGTTAAATTACGGAAGTACCAAAAATATGTTATTTTCCCTACGGGGATGTTTCTGCGCAGTCTGAACGGAGTTGACAGATAACGTTAGCTACATTTCCGGAGAAAACCTTGAAACTAGCCAAGCAGGAATCCAACAACTCATTATCACATGATTATCTGAGGTAGGTTTTTTATTTACAACTTGTTGACAAGTGACAATGTGTCAAAGAATGTCAGAAGATCATCCGACCAGCTAGCTAGCAATTTTCACGAAAGCTATACTAGCTAGCTAGCATACGTCCAGCTCAGCAGGGCGCAGTCATTGCTCCGCAGCTTGCTACTAGCAACCAAATTGGTTACAAATGTTGAAATTATGTGACCAAAAAAAGATAGCTAGCAATGTAATTTTGTAACCGCGCGCGCATTAGTCGGATTTTGACGTTAGCTAGGCAGCATCGTATTAGTGGAAACCGTTCTCAGGGCAGACCTGGTTGTAGCTGTATGTTCTGAGTCGCGTCGGGGACAATTTTAGCTAACGCTTTTCCTAACCTTAACCTAATTATCATAACCTGCTGTGTATGTTATCCTATCCTGTTACGAAAAGTCACTTCTGCTGGTCAAAACCGGCCGCCGCCCAGAGAACAGTCTTGGTTTTGTTTGTTTCATTCTGTATTTGTTTTTCTTTGATGCATGATCTGAATGCCTTCCAGACATTCTCCTCTAATATGATGGTAACCTGCATTTTAGTGCTGAAGACAATAGGGAGGAGGGAATACAGTACGCGATTTAGGGTGCGTTCCTAAATTCTATGTGGAGTGCCAGGGTGGGCTCAATGTGCCCTCCGCGTTCACAAATTAACTGGCTAGCTTGCTAACTACTTCCAGACACAGATGAGAGAACGCATCACTCTGACCATTTTACTCGCCCTAGCAGAGCTGGTTATTCAGAGCGTTGTTGACTGTAACTGCTGCTAGAAACATTTTTATGGCGCATTTTTTTTGCTGATGTTTACTGACACTGGACATATTCAACGGATGTTGAGCGTTCGTAAATTCGTCAGTTATTCTGCGCTCTGGCACACAGACGAGAGCCAGAGTGAATTTACGAACGCATCCCTAGAGCGAGACTGAAAAGTGTTTATGCATTCATTTTAGCGATGGAGAAATTAGAGGCTACATCGGAGCTTCAATCCAGATTGACAGCGTTGTCGGTTTCCTCTTTCCCCGGGATAACGTCGAAAAACTGGGAGACCAACCCTCTAGACAGGTAACTCACCTGTTGCTGATATTCCTACTCTGATATTTAGCTTTTTAGCTACTGTACTTCATTCCTGAAACATGTGATATAACTAAATGCAATTGAAATACATTACAAAAATGTTGAATATTTAATGCTTTGCCAGTTAATAAAAAAAATAAATTATGCCTCACAAAGCATTGTATGTTGACTTGTGTTTAAAAGTTTTATTAGAATTGTCATCTGTCTGTGTATAGGCTCCAGAGCACAGATCTCTCAAATAACTCCAACCACCCAATAAGCAACCCTGATATGGATGTAAGGAATGACACAGAGGGGTCCAACCAGCCAGCTGAGGTAAACATCATGTCTGCCTAAAAAATTACATGGCAGTGAAATTAATTGGCAATAATGAATATACTGCAAGCACCTATAGACTTGTTGCATGTGTGTGTTTTCAGGTTAATCAGGAGGCTCCTGGTGGGCAGCAGGCCATGGGGGGAGATGTTGAGGAGAACAGCCAAAGTGGGAATAGTCAAAACCCTGGAGAGAGAAAAGGTGACGCACTAGTGTTTCACAATTCCTGACACTTAAGATAACTCATATCTTTCATCCATGTTCTGGAGTCTGATGTTTGTATCGCAACTTACTGATAAAATAAAAATCATGCTGAAAATGTACATTTGACAAAGCATCTCTAATTGTGTGATACTCTACTATCACACACATTTTGAACACTCTGCTCAGGTTTGGTTCCTATGTTGTCCTCACATATAATCTATGGTTGTGCTCTAGTCCAAATGCCCCCGCTAAAGCCTCCTTCCACGTGGACGTCCATGGCAATGAAGGAGCTTAAGGCCAAGCTGCGACTGGAGAAGGACAGTGTGGTGGCAGTGTACAGAGGAGACATTATGACAGTACATGTGCCAACTGTCCCTGAGGGAAAGCGGGTGTGCTGGGAGTTTGCCACAGATAGCTATGACATAGGCTTTGGAATCTACTTTGACTGGACCCCTGTTACCAGCCGGGCCATCACGGTCCACATCAGCGAATCCAGTGATGATGAAGATGAGGAAGATGAGCTAGAAGGTCAGTAAGCATCTCCTCTTTTGGTTTGAAATGTGTTTAGGTACAACACATTTTTTTTTATGTTTCATAATCTGAAAATCTTGGAATGTGTTTGATAACTGATCTCAGATCTGTAATTTGAGGTTGTTGTCTTGAAGACTATTTGTTGTCTCCTGCAGGACCTGTCAACACAGGGGATGTTGAGAAGGGGTCCAAATCATTGGCCAACTCCAACCTAGGGGAAATCTTACCTGTGTATCGTCAGGACAGTCACATGGCAGTGCAAGGTGGTAGTCATGAGTATCCAGGCGAGGGCACTTACCTTCTGAAGTTTGATAACTCCTACTCACTATGGCGAAATAAGACTCTGTACTACAGGGTGTATTACAGTGCCTGAGGATCCAGTCCACTATTGCATATGAATGTATGACTTCGCTTCAAATAATTGATATCTATTTTTGATTCCATAGAATAATTTAGGGTTAATTATAGGTGCATATATTTTTTATCACAATCAGCTGGTGTTGCTCGCTCTAAGGCTACATTTAAAATGTGAGAGGACTAGAGAATTATGGAGCACTTTTTTTTCATGTGTTTTACTGTGAGCAAGATTTTATGAAGCTTTATGTTTGTGCCATGTTCTGGTGTGTTTAAAAGTTTTGTGCAGTGAGTTAAGGCAAATTGCCCATATTTTCAAGATATATATTCTATATATAGTATAGATTTTTATTCAGACACAATTTCAGTGGTGGCAGCAATCAGGGAACACTGATAGAAAGATGGATTTGCTTGGTCAAAAGCTTAAGCAGGAGAGGTGCTCCATAGAACTGGGAGGTTTTCTTTTTGTGTCTACACATTGTTTGATATCATATAATGTTGGTGTGTACTTCATGTATGTCAATTTTTTGCCAAACTTTTTTTTTTAAACGTCAACTTGAATTGTATGATGATCCAAATGCAGTATCTTAAACAATATTTCTGTACAACAATTCCATTATTTTTCTGCATATTGTGATTGGAATGAGCAATTATGTTGATGAAAGTGTATTAGATGTTTCTCTGAGTCCAATCCTAAAGCAAATGGTTACCGCCTGTCTTATTGACAAATAAAAGCCATCCCTGGCACAAAAAGCTCTTATGTAAAATTGGTTCAATATTTACATTGCCAAATCCCTATTTAGTTAGCAGGTTGTCAGGTGATGGGTTGATCTTGGTGGACAATCACAGACTTGTAGATACTAACAGATTCTAAATATTTCTGTATGTGTGACTTGGATTGTCCCTTTTTTAAAGTAAAATGTTATGTACCAATCTCTGTAAAGGAAGATCATTTTGAGTGTGTGTCATTTCTGTGTTGTGTAGCGCTGTATGCACCTAATCATGTTCTAAATTTGATTATAGCCGCCCACACGTAATTTCCAAAAATGTTTGTACCTCAAATGTCTGTGTTGTGCATGTTTCCAAAGATCATGAATTGTGCTGCTAAAATATAAGGCAACTGAAAATAAGTTTCAGTTTTGTACTATACAGTATGTGTTTCTGTTTGTTAAGCTTTCCTGAAAGGTTTTCACAATAAAGAGTCTCATTTGCATTACGGTATGTTACATTTCTACAGCTCTGCCTCATTTGTGTCATGGTACCAGGAAGTAGCCAAGTATAGAGCTTGGTCTCAGCCAATTAATATCCTGATCAAAGCTTTTGGGGTGCATATGTTTGTTACAGTAATGGCTGGCTCTATGTGAAAGCATTGGTGTTAACCTAAGTGCAACATAACCCTCTGAACTGAAAGCATATACACTATATGACCAAAAGTATGTGGACACTTCAAACATCTCATTCTAAAATTATTGGCATTAGCTGCTATAATAGCCTCCACTCTTCTGTGAAGGCTTTCCACTAGTTGTTGGAACATTGCTGCAGGGACTTGCTTCCATTCAGCCACAAGAGCATTAGTGAGGTTGGGCACTGATTTTTTGGTGATTAGGCCTGCTCGCAGTCGGCGTTCCAATTCATCCCAAAGGTGTTCGATTGGGTTGAGGTCATAGCTCTGTGCAGGCCAGTCAAGTTCTTCCATACCAATGTCAACAAACCATTTCTCTATGGACCTTGCTCCTAAAAACCAATGAGGAGATGGGAGAGGCGGGACTTGTGCGCATGTTGATTTTGTCCACCCACACCAGACACGATCAGGACACGCAGGTTGAAATATCAAAACGAACTCTGAACCAACTATATTAATTTGGGGACAGGTTTAAAAGCATTAAACATTTATGGCAATTTTGCTGCTAGCTAATTTGTCCTGGGATATAAACATTGGGTTGTTATTTTACCTGAAATGCATCATCTACTCCAATAATGAATCCACAGATAAAAGGGTAGACTGAGTTTGTTTCTAGTAATCACACCTTCAGGCTTCTTCTTTGGACTTTATATGGCGGTTGGCAACTAACTTTGAGGTGCATTACCACTGCCAACTGGAGTGGAGTGTGGACCTCAGTTCATCTTTCAATCACCCACATGGATATATGCTCTTCAAAACCAATGAGGAGATGGGAGAGGCAGGACTTGCGGCGCATCATGTGTCACAAATAGACCCAAGTCCTATTTTAGCGCCTGGCTACCCAGACCCTCGTTGAAACGCGCAAGCAGTGTGGGTGCAATGATTTATGTGTACATTTATTTTGCGATGTGAGTGGTGTGGTCAGCATGCAGGCATAAGCTACAGACAAACACAATTGCAAACACATTGCATTTGAATACACAGGATTACCATGATGAGATCCTGAGGCCCATTGTGAGGCCCATTTGTTTGTTAAAGGTATCAGTGAACAATGGATGCATATCTGT
Organism: Oncorhynchus tshawytscha; assembly: GCF_018296145.1. Lineage (NCBI taxonomy): Eukaryota > Metazoa > Chordata > Actinopteri > Salmoniformes > Salmonidae > Oncorhynchus > Oncorhynchus tshawytscha. Next base: position 32,423,602 of record NC_056439.1, on the reverse strand, counting down.
ATTCCCAGTCATGCAAAATCCATAGATTAGGACCTAATGAATTTAGTTAAATGGTCTGATTTCCTCATAGGACCTAATGAATTTAGTTAAATGGTCTGATTTCCTCATAGGAACTGTGACTCAGTAAAATCTTTGAAATTGTTGCATGTTACTTTTATTTTGTTCAGTATATATTAAACATGTACGGAATGACAAGCTGGAGACCATACCTCACAAACAGTTAGCAAAATCTTCCTATACACTCCTCTTCTCCATTTCTCTGTTGCCTCTTGGACAAGGTCAGCATTCCAATCTCCCTCTCAAGTAATGCACCTTCAAAACAGGCAATATAGACCTTATATTCAGTGGCTTGCAATAGTATTCACCCCTCTTGGAATTTTTCCTATTTTGTTGCCACCTTTTGCAACAATTACAGCTGAAAGTCTCTTGGGGTATGTCTCTATAAGCTTGGCACATCTAGTCACTGGGATTTTTACCCATTCTTCAAGGCAAAACTGCTCCAGCTCCTTCAAGTTAAAACTGCTCCAGCTCCTTCAAATTAAAACTGCTCCAGCTCCTTCAAGTTGGATGTGTTCCGCTGGTGTACAGCAATCTTTAAGTCATACCACAGATTCTCAATTGAATTGAGATCTGGGCTTTGACTAGGCCATTCCAAGACATTTAAATGTTTCCCCTTAAACCACTTGAGTGTTGCTTTAGCAGTATGCTTTGCGTCATTGTCTTGTTGGAAGGTGAACCTCCGTCCCAGTCTCAAATGCTTTTTGTGCATATGGAACATTTCTGGGATCTTTTATTTCCGCTCATTAAACATGTTGCATTTATATTTTTGTTCAGTGTTGTTATTGTGACACCTGTCACATTATGAATTAAACACTGACCAGATACTCCTTTCTTCTTGGCAGGTATGTGGAATGATGAAAACAGTACCTACATAATGTACCAGTATCTTCAACTGTTATTCAACTCTTTCCTCAAAAAGAGGGTTCCAAAGGCAGGGGTTTCTACTAATTTGCTTTGGATTTATCTAGACCTGTCACTACTTTTGATTTTCTGATGCATTTATCCATATAGTGGTCTACATTGTCAATCAATCAATCAAATTTATTTATAAAGCCCTTTTTACATCAGCCAATGTCACAAAGTGCTACACAGAAACCCAGCCTAAAACCTCAAACAGCAATCAATGCATATGTAGAAGCATGGTGGCTAGGAAAAACTCCCTAGAAAGGCAGAAAACTGGGAAATCTAGAAAGGAACCAGGCTCTGAGGGGTGGCCAGTCCTCTTCTGGCTGTGCCGGGTGGAGATTATAACAGAACATGGCCAAGATGTTCAAATATTTAGAGATGACCAGCAGGGTTAAATAATAATAATCACAGTGGTTGTAGAGGGTGCAACAGGTCAGCACCTCAGGAGTAAATGTCAATTGGCTTTTCATTGCCGATCATTCAGAGTTAGAGACAGCAGGTGCGGTAGAGAGAGATAGTCGAAAACAACAGGTCCGGGACAAGGTAGCACATCTGGTGAACAGGTCAGAGTTCCATAGCTGCAGGCAGAACAGTTGAAACTGGAGCAGCAGCACGACCAGGTGGACTGGGGACAGGTAGTCCTGAGGCATGGTCCTAGGGCTCAGGTCCCACTAGAGAAGAGAGAAAGAGAGCGAGAGAGAGATTTAGAGGGAGCATACTTAAATTCACACAGGACACAGGATAAGTAACAGATTGACCCTAGCCCCCCAACACATAAACATAGACCCTAGCCCCCCGACACATAAACTATTGCAGCATAAATACTGAAGGCTGAGACAGGAGGGGTCGGGAGACACTGTGGCCCCGTCCGACGATACCCCCGGACAGGGCCAATCAGGCAGGATATAACCCCACCCACTTTGCCAAAGCACAGCCCCCACCCCACTAGCGGGATATCTTCAACCACCAACTTACCATCCTGAGACAAGGCCGAGTATAGCCCACAAAGATCTCCGCCACTGTTAAACAGCCACCACTAACATTGAGTGGCTACTGCCAACACACTGTCAATGACACTGACTCTACTCCAGCCACTTTAATCATGGGAATTGATGGGAAATGATGTAAATATATCACTAGCCACTTTAAACAATGCTACCTTATATAATGTTACTTACCCTACATTGTTCTTCTCATATGCATACGTTGATACTGTACTCTATATCATCGACTGCATCCTTATGTAATACATGTATCACTAGCCACTTTAACTATGCCACTTGGTTTACATACTTATCTCATATGTATATACTGTACTCGATATCATCTACTGTATCTTGCCTATGCTGCTCTGTACCATCACTCATTCATATATCCTTATGTACATATTCTTTATCCCCTTACACTGTGTATAAGACAGTAGTTTTTTGGGAATTGTTAGTTAGATTACTTGCTCGTTATTACTGCATTGTCGGAACTAGAAGCACAAGCATTTCGCTACACTCGCATTAACATCTGCTAACCATGTGTATGTGACAAATAAAATTTGATTTGATTTGATTTGAACCCAAGGGGGGCGCCAACCCAGACAGGAAGATCATGTCAGTGACTCAACCCACTCAAGTGACGCACCCCTCCTAGGGACGGCATGGCAATTGAATGAAACAGGAAACTAAAGTGTATGTATGATTCACTCTTTGCAGATTACAACCCCCATCTCCTCACATCTAGGAGCCAGCATTTGCTAAGCCTAGCTCAAAGCTGACAAGACAGAAATCAATCTCTTTACCTGAAGGGGGCTGCAGCACCCCCTGATAAATCACAATTCAAATATAATTAATATGCAGTACCAGTCAAAAGTTTGGACACACCTACTCAGTCCAGGGGTTTTCTTTATTTTACCTATTTTCTACATTGTAGAATAATAGTAAAGACATCAAAATGCTGAAATAACACATGGAATCATGTAGTAACCAAAAAAGTGTTAAACAAATCAAAATACATTTTATATTTGAGACTTCAAAGTAGCCACCCTTTGCCTTGATGATAGCTTTGAACACTCTTGGCATTCTCTCAACCAGCTTCATGAGGTAGTCACCTGGAATGCATTTCAGTAAACAGGTGTGCCTCCTTAAAAGTTAATTTGTGGAATTTCTTTTCTTCTTAATGTGTTTGAGCCAATCAGTTGTGTTGTGACAAGGTAGAGGTGGTATACAGAAGATAGACCTATCTGGTAAAAGACCAAGTCTATATTATGGCAAGAACAGCTCAAATAAGCAAAGAGAAACAACAGTCCATCATTACTTTAAGACATTAAGATCAGTCAATCCGGACAATTTCGAGAACTTCGAAAGTGCAGTCTCAAAAACCATCAAGCGCTATGATGAAACTGGCTCGCATGAGGACCGCCACTGGAAACGAAGACCCAGAGTTACCTCTGCTGCAGAGGATAAGTTCATTAGTTACCAACCTCTGAAATTGCAACCCAAATAAATGCTTCATAGAGTTCAAGTAACAGACACATCTCAACATCAACTGTTCAGAGACTGTTTGAATCAGGCCTTCATGGTCGAATTGCTGCAAAGAAATCACAACTAAAGGACACCAATAATAAGAAGAGACTTGCTTGGGCCAAGAAACACGAGCAATGGACATTAGACCAGTGGAAATTTGTCCTTTGGTCTGATGAGTCCAAATTGGAGATTTTTGGTTCCATCCATCGTGTCTTTGTGAGACACAGAGTAGGTGAATGGATGAACTCAACATGTGTGGGTCCCACTGTGATGCATGGAGGAAGAGGTGTGATGGTGTAGGGGTGCTTTGCTGGTGACACTGTCTGTGATTTATTTAGAATTCAAGGCACACTTAACCAGCATGGCTACCACAGCATTCTGCAGCTATACACCATCCTATCTGGTTTGCACTTAGTGGGACTATCATTTGTTTTTCAACAGGACACAGGACACATTGGTGAGAAACATCTATTTTCAACAGCCTCCAGGCTGTGTAAGGGCTATTTGACCAAGAAGGAGATTGATGGAGTGTTGCATCAGATGACCTGGCCTCCACAATCACCCAACCGCAACCCAGTTGAGATGCTTTGGGATGAGTTGGACCGCAGAGTGAAGGAAAATCAGCCAACAAGTGCTCAGCATATGTGGGAACTCCTTCAAGACTGTTGGAAAATAATTCCAGGTGAAGCTGGTTGAGAGAATGCCAAGAGTGTGCAAAGTTGTCATCATGGCAAAGGGTGGCTATGTTGAAGAGTCTAAAATATAAAATATGTTTTGATTTGTTTAACACTTTTTTGGTTACTACATGATTCCATATGTGTTATTCTACAATGTACAAAATAGAACAAATAAAGAAAAACCTGTGAATAAGTAGGTGTCCAATCTTTTGACTGGTACTGTATATAACAAAAAAATAATACTATTAAACAAATCTCACCAAATTAGTGCACTAGGCCTTTATTACTCCTCTATGAGCGGAGAAAAATACTAATCAGCAGACTGTCGACAGCACCCAAAACATCTTCCCACCGTCATGAAGTAGGGGAGAGATGCATTGCACCTGTGTGTTTATCTTGATGGTATTTGAAGGATAAGTCCCCCAGACGGATAGTGATTGGGAAGGTGTCACTTCGCATGGACCCCTGAAGCTGTTATTACCCCTGAGAAGGACACTGCTTAAGCATCTAGTGTCATGCGGTGGGTGTAGCTGGTGCATGAAGTCAGGCGCAGGAGAACAGAGATGAATGAACAACGCACTTTACTTAATTAAGAAAATAGCACATGTGACAGTGTGAAAACGGGTGAAAACAGCCGGAAATGTACCGACCTAAACAAATAACAATAACACACAAAGACATGGGGGAAACAGAGGGTTAAATTCATGACCAGTAATTGGGAAATGAAAACCAGGTGTGTGTGAAAACGAGACAAAACAAATGGACAATGAAAAATGGATCAGCGATGGCTAGAAGACCGGCGACGTCGACTGCCAAACATCGCCCGAACAAGGAGAGGCATCGACTTTGGCAGAAGTCGTGACATCTAGTCCCAAGAAAAGGAAGCTATCTAGAGAGAACAGTGTTGTGGAGAAGACTGGAAAGATGAAGACAAATTGCAGAGCCGGTCAGAATTCTCAATCAAATAAGTAATTGATTTAAAATGCCAGATATTCTGTTGTATATAAAACATTAATGATATTTTATTTTCAGTTTGTCCATAAAAGCGCTGGAGCCATAACATGTGTCTGAGTGATCCCGAGATGGTCATTGTCATTAGAGGAGCGTATGACCAAACCCGCTGTGAGGACTCTCTATGGAAAATGGAAATAGGTGAGATGAGTCGACTGTTTACTAATATTGATAACTTGTGTAAAACAACTGGGAGAGATTTTGTCCTGTGCCATCTTATTAAAATGCCCTAGTTTTGTCCTGTGCCATCCAAGCTGCTGTCCTGGAGACAAGGCCTACAGAAACGCTCTGTACATTTTTAACCCAGATTTTGAGCTCTGGTACCAACCCATTGTGGAGGGATCTGACCTCTACCTAGGATTGTGTCAATGTTCCTTGATTATATTTCTGTAGAGGCATTGGGCTATTACAATACTTTGCTTAATGTATTTAACCATTACAGGACAACAGTGTTTATTTAACAAACACATTTTATGTTTACATAAAACAGGCTCTAAACCATTTTTTTGTCCAACCGGTTGCTCATTTTTGGTGGCAGGAAGACTACAATCTACCTGAACAACTGTAACATTTTGCATCTCGGTAAGGCTGTGACAAAGAGTGGTGATTTGGATTACGCTACACAAAGCTAGTTACAACTTAATCTTCAAATGCAATTTTCTTTATTTTAGCAAAAGGCTTTATGGAGTACACAGCTGTGAAATATGAGATCATGCCATCACTGCCTCGAGGGTGAGAACATATTTATTCAACCTTGTAATATGTAAACGCAATGCCTATCTGATGTTTTTCATCTTTTGGATATCTAGGACATCAAAAAGTACTTGCTATGATGAAAAACAATTTCTAAATTGCCACACAGACCAATATTGTGACCATTATTTTTTAAATGACTGATATAATTCTATGCCATTTGTTAATCTTATATTTATTACTGTAATCCACACAATGATGTATGGATTGATGTAGAAATGCCTTTTTACTTTGATAACTTTGCCCTATCTTGTCTGTGTGATCAGATATCATGCAGCACTGCCAGTATCAGACAACAGGATGCTGGTCAGTGGAGGTTGTAGTGCTATTGGTGCCTTGCAGGACATCCATATCTTCAACGTGGGTGAGTACACCCTCAACCAGCCTTATCTTGTTTTCCAGAAAGTTAAAATGGTAATCCAGCATCATTCATTTTCAAATTCTATGAATATAAATACTCTGTTTTAGGTTCTTTTCAGACACCAGTATGTGGAGTTCAATGGTATTCCCTTTGCTCTGCGCCAAGCCTCGTGCCGGACACAGCATGAACAACCTGGGAGGTTCTGTCCTCCCAAGCACTGTCAAACAGAAGCAGGGCGAGCATACCAACACCCACAGCACTCTGCTGGTGTTTGGGGGCTCAGACTGCGCCGCCGGGATCTTCTTCAATGACCCAGTGAAGTGCACAGTGGAGATCCCTGGAGATAAGAGACGGGACCTTAAGGAGAGACTATAACAGCCTTATGGGGAATAAGGGGGAAAAATTTGACTTTATATCCGTGTCTGACTTACAAATTCTGAATGATATGAGTGAATGTATCATGGGCAGAACTAATACAGGGACTGTTGAGTCCTTTTTATTTGCTCTTCTGTGTAATGGCTCTGTTACATTAGGCTTGGATGTAATTAAATCTTCAGTAACAGTTTTATTGTGGCCACTGAAGGCTGTAGTCTAGCCTGATTTGCTCTTTTCTGTTGATTGTCAGTTATGGTGCAAGTTATGCCTTTTTAATCACACTGTTGTCAGGTGTCTGACATTACATTATGGGTTGTTAACTTTTTTATATTGATTTTTAAGTGCCATTCTCCCCATCTGAGAAATGGTATAGGCACCAGATCTAACAAACAACATCTCTCCTGTGTTCTAGATATTTTCTCACCAATGTGTGTTGAAAGAAAATAACTTTCTATTTAATTTACATTTTTTAAGCATGGGTTAATTAACTGCTGCATGATATTAGTTGAACTTCAACTATTTTACTAAACTTATTATTAAACAAAGAGCAGACAGCCATTTCCACTTTCCTCATGTGTATACCAGTGGGCTGGTATTGGTGTACTTTCATGTTGTCTATTGTATTTATCTTCACAAATCCACTATGTTCCAATGTCATGTTGAGCATATGTCAAGATGGGGGAACATGCTGTATCAGAGGTTAAAATGTACATATTCAAACTCAACTACTCATCATACAAGTAATACATGGTCTTAACCCAAACATTCTTTATTTTAGTCTTATTTCAAGTCACGAGATTGAAACCAAATTATTCATATCAAATATTTTTATTGAAGTATTCAATGATGATGGCACTACTGGCTCCTGTAGATGTCAGATGGGTTCTCATGTACATATGTCAGCAGGTGTGTCTGGTTGGCAAGATGGATGACTCACTTTGAAAGCCTCTACCTTCATTAAGGTTTGGTTTAGCCTTTTGATAGTTGGGAACTGATCAACGTCCACTTTGAACCTGTTTGGCAAATGTAAAAAGTCTCTTCATTTGGGTTGTATGTTCAGTGTAAAATGTGTCTCATGCTGTGGTGTTTTTCTGTTCCAGTTCTGACTGAATGATGGAGAGTGCCTTACCGTTCAGCATTATAGACTTGAGGGACGAGACAGATGTCTGCCATGGAGATCTAAGAGGTAAACATTATCAAGAATTCCTCAACTTAAAGTGAGGTTGACTGTAGAACAACGTCACACATCCATACTGACTTTACACACATTCACATACAATCATCATATACAGTGCCTTCAGAAAGTATTCACACCCCTTGACTTTTTACACATTTTGTTATTAGTCTGAATTTAAAATGGATTACATTGAGATTGTGTCACTGGCCTACACACAATACACCATAATATAAAGTGGAATTATGTTTTTAGACATTTAAAAAAATTAATTGAAAGATTTAAATGTCTAGTCAATAAGTATTCAACCCCTTTGTTATGGCAAGCCTAAATAAGTTCAGGAGTAAACAATGAATATCCCTTTGAGCATGGTGAAGTTATTAATTACACTTTGGATGGTGTATCAATACACCCAGTCACTACACAGACACAGGTGTGTTTCCTAACTCAGTTGCTGGAGAGGAAGAAAACCGCTCAGGGATTTCACCATGAGGCCATTGGTGATTTTAAAACAGTTACAGAGTTTAATGGCTGTGATGGGAGAACTGAAGATGGATCAACAACATTCTAGTTACTCCACAATACTAAGTGTACAGAATAAAAATATTCCAAAACATGCATCCTGTTTACAAAAAGGCACTAAAAAGTAAAACTGCAAAAAAATGTACTAAATACAAAACGTTATGTTTAGTGCAAATACAACAACACACCCTTCTTCATATTTCAACCATGGTGTTGGCTGCATCATGTTATGGGTATGCTTGTCATCGACAAGGACAAGGGAGTTTTTTAGGATAAAAAAACAGAATACAGTTAAGCACAGGCAAAATCCCTGAGGGAAACCTGGTTGAGTCTGCTTTCCAACAGACGCTGGGAGACAAATTCACCTTTCAGCAGAACAATAACCTACAACACAAAGCCAAATATACACTGGAGTTGCTTACTAAGACGACATTGAATGTTCATGAGTTGCCTAGTTACAGTTTTGACTTAAATCGGCTTGAACATCTACGGCAAGACTTGAAAATGGCTATCTAGCAATGATCAAGAACCAACTTTACAAAGCTTGAAGAATAAAAAAAATAAAAATGTACAAATATTGTACAATCCAGGTTCGCAAAGCTCTTAGACTTAACCAGAAAGACTCACAGCTGTAATCGCTGCCAAAAGTGATTCTAACATGTATTAACTTAAGTAAATTAGATATTTCTGTATTTCATTTTCAATACATTTTCTAAAATGTATAAACATTTTCATTGTCATTATTGGGTATTGTGTGTACTTGAGAAAAATATCTACTTAATCCATTTTGAATTCAGGCTGTAACAACAAAATGTGGAATAAGTCAAGGGGGTATGAATATTACTGAAGGTATGCTGCTGCTACTCTTGTTTATCATAAATCACCTTACTCCTATCACTCCAGTATCCCTGCACATTGTAAATATGGTATTGGCACTGACCCTGTATTTAGCTTACTTTCTTGTGTTCTTATTTCTATTTCTCGTGTGTTTTTGTACTACTGATATTGATTACTGCATTGTTGGGAATGAGCAAGCAAGAAAGGCATTTCACTCTAATTGTGTGTGTGAAAATAAAAAACCTAACTTGAGATACTTAGCTTAACACTGCCACTGTGTTTTTATGTGATGAACGAGTGTCCCCTCACCTCGTCCCCTACACAGTACTTGCTTGCCGTCTCTTTCAGAATGGGCTCCAAGGCTGAGGAGAAACACACAGTGACATGGAGTCAGGCCTGTAATGGCTGTCTGGAGATGAGCTATAGTGTCATGTTGAACGTAAGGCTATTTTAGCCACCTTCAAAACCTCTTTGGATGAAATGTTGCGCCCACTGCAACTTCTCTGCTCCAATCTTCTGTAGCACATACAAATTCTGAAATACAAAATGATCAGACATGACTGAGTACCTCTACAGTCATCACCATAATTGTTGCAATGGTCATTCAACCATGATGTCAGCATGTCTGAGATTCTGCCATTTGATTTTGCTTTCCTTCCATACAGTAAACCTAGTTTGTTTTGCAAACAAGGTCAGAGATCTGCAGTGGACTGGTGTGCTTTCAATTTGTTTTATTCCTTTCTCTCGTTTGCCCACATTCTTTGTGCTGTAATACCCTCACCTGCACAGGTTGGATCCCGGAGGCGATGAGGTCAGAGATCATGCGCACCTGGGCACGCTTCTTTGGGTCTGTAGGGAGAAGCCTGGGTCCTGGTCTGGTCTCCTCAATGTACTGGATCACTGCCAGCTGAGTGTGAGTGGAGAGGTCTTATCATTATTGTCAGTAGTCAATGTTATATTTTGGGAATATGGAGCTAGATTTGAGGTTCTTTTGACTTTTATCAGTATCTCAAAAGTACATAACTGTTAACAGTGACAAACCAATAACACTATTGGACTCACCGACTGAGACAGGGTGATGCCATCAATTTGGACAGCAGGCACTTGTTGCATAGAGTTTAACGCCTTGTATTGGTCTGTAAGCTAAAATATACAATAGGTACAGTGTGAGGACATTATATCTAATATACCATTATAGAGGTTAATTACCTCTACCTGATGAAAAAGCATGATGTATGAGTAAGTTACCTGCTGACCCCCATCTTTGATAAGATTGACTGGGACTTGGTCAAATTCAATACCTTTCAGAGCAAAAGCTGGAAGAAGCAAAGTAGGTTATTTCTTTCCAGGGTCAAAGTCAATGTTCCAATGCTGTAAAGTAGGCAGAGACGTAGAAGACTACATAGGAACTTACCAATTCGAACCCTCCAAGAACATGAACTCCTGAAATATCCATGAAGAATGGGCTAAAGGGGAGAAAAATAAATCAGTTCACGTGATAACAATACAATATTATCATATCTTACTTAACTTTGCTCATTGATTCACCTTTGTTTGAGTTGCCATAGTATTCAGACAGATCTGGCGCTCAACGATTACAAGTTCCTACTGCTAATAAAAAAAAGCTCAGTTTCTAGCGGCCAATAGAATGCTTTCCCAAATACCCCTCCTCCTTGTTTTTTTGGTCTATGACTAAGCACTCTCGCAGTAACTTTCTGCAAATGATTCCACATTTTAGTATCGCAAACGTGTCTACTTGTTGCAAGCAAGAATTGGTAGAATAGGCATACCTTTTTGAGGCATGCGAGTGAGAGCCGCATTGCAGGTTATAAGTAGGCTAGAGACAATAAGCTATTACTGTTATGCAAATAAACTACTTTGACAATGACATGTCACAGAATCTACTCTGATTCTTCGATCACGGCTGGCAGTTATGCGATTTTGCCTATGCGCAATGATACAAACTGGCAATCGTTTCCTGTATCACGCGTATTATAAATTCCACCGTGTTTCATAAATGTAGCGCCAACTCATTGTAACAGTGTAGCTATATTATAAAATGGGGTGATAAACTCTGTGACAGACATTACGTAAATGAACCAGTTGAGTTGTCAAAAAGACTGATCCGCGTTGTATCCAATGAAATACTTGCGTTGAGATCATTTTTTCTAATAAAGGCGGTTTATCTTTAATTGTACATAGAGATTGGCTAATACCGTTGTAGTTTCAGCCAGTAAGGTGTATATTTTTGTGAGCGGTCTTATTCTAAGCCAATAACTGACCAGATATTTCTAGACCCTTCCTTCTTTTAAATCCATGTAGGTGAGGGAGTAGGTTTGAAGTGCGTCTCCTGGCCACGGTCCTGCAAGAGGGTTCGGGACATTATTTTGGGATAAATCAAGCAATAAACACATTTTCATCATGGCAACGACTGTAATGAGGTCACTGTTGAAGAAATGGGTAAGAACTCATATTATAATGCTTTACCCAAGAGTTAATGAAGACACTAACAGCTTTCGAAAGCACAGGAGGCTGCTGAGGGGAGGACAGCTCATAATAATGGCCAATGGAAACCATGTGTTTGATGTATTTGATACTGTTCCAGCCATTACCACAACCCCGACCTACCCAATTAAAGTGCCACCAACCTCCCGTGTTCAAAATGTTTCACATTGTTTACAAAGTGATAGATGCCATATGGCTTGGCTCTTGTCTTGTTCTCAACTATTCTCCGGGTCACTAAATTTAAGGAACAATTCCTCCTTAGACTCCTGCTCTTTGTATGGGGAAAAAGTATGTGCTTATCACATGCAGCTGCCTGTCAAGCTTTGTGCAGCTCTATGACTCCCATGTGTGCTCTCCAGCTACATTGTTTAATTGATACATTTTGGGCTTTTAGTAATCCCTCCAACAGTCACTGTAATATTGATCCCCAGGTACACCTTCATGGCCCAGTTGCACTTCAATGATATTTGGGATTGCCATAGTTGTACATTAATCTTCCGTCCTAACAGAAGGCCTGGAAGTAGGTAGTAGGCCTTTGATTCTAATGCTATATAGCTGACATTTGATATGATACTATTCACAATAAATGCATGAACTCGTGGATTAATTATTCTTTACAGCTAACCACTTGCTTCCTCTCAGCAGGTACCTCTTCAGGTCAGGCACATGTGTTACTCCTCCTCAGTGGTTAGTAATAACACTTTTAATAATAGAGTTTAATTATGGTGGCTGTATATGACTACAAACAGATTACCACTAGAGGATTAACTGTCACACAGATCTGTATTTCTGATAGAAATTGAACATGTTAAAAATGTCTCCCCGCAGCCCACCACAAAGTTGTTTATTAATGGGAAGTTCGTTGAATCCAAGACTTCAGAATGGTTAGATATTCACAATCCGGTAAGTAACTAGGCCTTAAAGAGCTCAAATATAGTTTACCTAAATTCAATTGTGTTACCCATTGTATTTGATTAGTTGATGCACAGAATAATGCACAAACAACACCTTGGATGGGCATGCACTGCTACATTAAGGTCAACTTAGCTGGTTAATCAGTTACCTGAGTTTTGACCAGTTTATCCAGTTTCTGCACAAAATTGTCCAAGTTTTCAGCAATGCAAAGGTTATAGGTCCATTACTATTATGTAAAAGAAAAAGAGCTAGACTTTTATGAGTATACATATACAGTACCAGTCAAAAGGACACACCTTCAAGGGTCTTTCTTTATTTGTACTATTTTACTATATATACATTGTAGAATAATAGTGAAGACATCAAAACGATGAAATAACACATATGGAATCATGTAGTAACCAAAAAAGTGTTAAACAAATATTTTTTAATTTATATTTTATATTCTTCAAAGTAGCCACCCTTTGTCTTGATGACAGCTTTGCACACTCTTGGCATTCTCTCAACCAGCTTCATGAGGAAGGCTTTTCCAACAGTCTTGAAGACGTTCACACATGCTGAACACTTGTTGGCTGCTTTTCCTTCACTCTGCAGTCCAACTCATCCCAAACCATCTCAATTGGGTTGAGGTTGGGTGATTGTGGAGGCCAGGTCATCTAATGCAGCACTCCATCAAACTCCTTCTTGGTCAGATAGCCCTTACACAGCCTGGAGGTGTGTTGGGTCATTGTCCTGTTGAAAAACAAATGATAGTCCCACTAAGCGCAAAACAGATGGGATGGCATATCGCTGCAGAATGCTGTAGGAGCCATGCTGGTTAAGTGTACCTTGAATTTTAAATCAATCACAGACAGTGTCACCAGCAAAGCACCCCCACACCATCATACCTCCTCCTCCATGCTTCATGGTGGGAACCACACATGCAGAGATCATCCATTCACCTACTCTGCATCTCACAAAGACACAGCGGTTGGAACCAAAAATCTCACATTTGAACTCATCAGACCAAAGGACAAATTTCCACCGGTCTAATGTCCATTGCTCGTGTTTCTTGGCCCAAGCAAGTCTCTTCTTATTATTGGTGTCCTTTAGGAGTGGTTTCTTTGCAGCAATTCGACCATGAATGCCTGATTCATGCAGTCTCTTAATAGTTGATGTTGAGATGTGTCTGTTACTTCAACTCTGTGAATTATTTATTTGGGCTGCAATCTGAGGTGCAGTTAACTCTAATGAACTTATCCTCTGCAGCAGAGGTAACTTTGGGTCTTCCTTTCCTGTACTGAGAGCCAGTTTCATCATAGCGCTTTGATGGTTTTTGCGACTGCACTTGAAGAAACTTTAACGGTTCTTGAAATTATCCGGATTGACTGACCTTCATGTCTTAAAGTAATGATGGACTGTAATTTTTCTTTGCTTATTTGAGCTGTACTTGCCATAATGTGGACTTGGTCACTTACCAAATAGGGCTATCTTCTGTATACCACCCCTACCTTGTCACAATACAACTGATTGGCTCAAACGCATTAAGGAAAGAAATTACTCAAATGAACTTTTAACAAGGCACACCTGTTAACTGAAATGCATTCCAGGTGACTACCACATGAAGCTGGTTGAGAGAATGCCAAGAGTCTGCAAAGCTGTCATCAAGGCAACGGGTGACTACTTTGAAGTCTCAAATAAAAACCTTTCTTGATTACTACATGATTTAACACTTTCTTGATTACTATGTGTTATTCTACAATGTAGAAAATAGTAAAAAATAAAGAAAAACCCTTGAATGAGTAGGTGTATCAACTTTTGACTGGTACTGTAGGTGTGCAATAAATTGGTGTGCTGTTTTCTTGAGATCTATCTCAAGTTGTTATAATTCTCAAGAATGCTTTTGCATGAATGTTCAAAGGTCAGTTAGCTGGCACTTTGATCCTTCGGCCTTCCTTTGCTTTCAGTTTACTCATATCATCGGAATTTAGAATGAGATTAATGCTCTCTTAAGAGTCAAAGACATTGCAATATTTTTGATGAAATGGCCGATCTGATGGTTTTGTCAGTGTGTGTCAGATCATAATGTGTTGAAGTTATCTGCTCAAGCTGAGCACACTTCATACCAATCAAATATGTTTTTTTGTAATCAGGTTACAGTTCACCCACTAATGTGTTCTTCCCTCTAACTGTAACAGGCCACCAACGAGGTGATAGCCCGCGTCCCCAAGGCTACACAGGAAGAGATGCTGTCTGCTGTGGACTCCTGCTCACAGTCCTACCACTCCTGGTCTGAAACCTCCATCTTGGCACGCCAACAGATCTTTCTGCGCTATCAGCAGCTTATCAAGGACAACATTGTAAGTCTGTAGCAGAGACAAGAATTTGTTGTACATATGGTACAATACCGCTAGAAGCAAAGGTCAAATCTCATAATTCTCCGTTACACGTTTAACATCATGCACTTGTGGTTGCACATTTTTTTTCTGTCATGTTTTGGGGTTCAAAGACCGCCTCTGTATGCCATATCATTTTAATATTTTGTACCATACAAATTCAGCATGGATTTGATTAATATGAACCCTACTCTCAATGGCACACTTTTAGGCATGATAGATACTAGTTCCTTAGGTGATAAGAAAGAAGAAACACCACAATGCCTCCATACTATTCCTATGTTGTAAATAATATTTGTTGGTCTGTGGTGTGTAATGAGGAGCAAACAGACGTTGAACGTGATACATTTATGAAATTGCTTATCCCAGTTACTAATAAGCATGAGGCATGCACCCATTAATTAAGAAAATGACTGTAAAAACTGTTAAATCCCCATGGATAGATGAGGAATTGAGAAATTTTATGGTTGAGAGTGATGAGGCAAAATTAATGGCAAATAAGTCTGGCTGCACAACCGATTGGCAAACGTACTGCAAATTGAGCAATCATGGGACTAAACTGAATAAAAATAAGAAAAACCTACACTATGAAACAAAGATAAATTACATAAACAATGATAGTAAAAAGCTTTGGAGCACCTTAAATGACATTTTGGGAAATAAAGGCAAACTCATCTCCATCATTCATTGAATCAGATGACCCATTCATCACATAACCAACTGATATTGCCAACTACTTTAATTTTTTTAATTGGCAAGATTAGCAAATTTAGGGATGACATGCCAGCAACAAACGCTGACACTACACATCCAAGTATATCTGACCAAATTATGAAAGAAAGGCATTGTCATTTTGAATTCCGTAATGTAATGTTTAATGGAAGAGGTGAAAAAATAATTGTTGTCTATCAACAATGACAAGCCACCGGGGTCTGACAACTTGGATGGAACATTACTGAGGATAATAGTGTACGATATTGCCACTCCTATTTGCCATATCTTCAATTTAAGACTGATAGAAAGTGTGTGCCCTCAGGTCTGGAGGGAAGCGAAAGTCATTCCGCTACCCAATCAGTCGGTTACCAACCCTGAGTAAAGTTTAGGAAAAAATTGTGTTTGACCAGATACAATGCTATTTTACAGTAAACAAATTGACAACAGACTTTCAGCATACTTATAGGGAAGGACATTCAACAAGCACAGCACTTACACAAATGACTGATGAAATTGATAATAAAAAGATTGGGGCCTGTTTTGTTAGACTTCAGTGTGGCTTTTGACATTATTGATCATAGTCTGCTGCTGGAAAAACGTATGTGTTATGGCTTTACACCCCCTGCTATATTTTGGATAAAGAGTTACCTGTCTAACAGAACACAGAGGGTGTTCTTTAATAGAAGCTTCTCCAACATAATCCAGGTAGAATCAGGAATTCCCCAGGGCAGCTTTCTAGGCCCTTAACTTTAAAAAAAATCTTTACAAATTATATGTCACTGGCTTTAAGTAAAGAATGGGTGGCAAGGAATAAGTTAGTCCTAAATATTTCAAAAACTAAAAGCATTATATTTGGGACAAATCATTCACTAAACCCTAAACCTTAACTAAATCATGTAATAAATCATGTGGAAATTGAGCAAATCATTCACTAAACCCTAAACATCAACTAAATATTGTAATAAATCATGTGGAAATTGAGCAAGTTGTCAAAAGTAGTCAAAACATATTGATACGGGGCCTCCCGAGTGGCGCAGTGGTGCTAGAGGCGTCAGTACAGATCCGGCTTCGATCCCGGGCTGTGTCACAGCTTGCCGCGACCGGGAGACCCATGAGGCGGCGCACAATTGGCCCAGCATCGTTCGGGGAAGGTTTGGCCGGCTTGGATGTCCTTGTCCCATCGCGCTCCATTGACTCCCTGTGACGGCCGGGCGCATGCACGCTTACTTCAGTTGCCAGCTGTACAGTGTTTTCTCTAAAACATTGGCGTGGCTGGCTTCGGGTTAAGTAGTGGAGGAGAGAGGAGAGATTGAATTCATCACTACTTGTATTTGTGACAGGTATTGACATGTTGAAAGCACAGAGCTGTCGGTTTTAAATGACTAGCACACAGCTCAGACACCCATGCATACCCCACAAGACATGTCACCAGAGATCTCTTCACAGTCCTCAAGTCCAGAACAGACTATGGGAAAAGTCTGTCAGATTTAAATAACAGATAAAACTACACTTTATTTAACAGTGAGGACTGTTAAGCAACACAAACATAGGCGCAGACACATGCATACACACACATGATAACATACATACATATACACATATACATTCACATGGATTTTGTGTTGTTGATATGTGGTAGTGGAGTAGGGGACTGAGGCCACACACTTAGTGTATTGTGAAATCTGTTATGAATGTATTGTAATGTTTTTAAAATTGTATAACTGCCTTAATTTTGCTGGACCCCAGGAAGAGTAGGGGATGGGGATCCATAATAAATACAAATACAAATGCAAATAAATACAAAATACTATTTATTTACAGCAGCTGTTGCTTAGCTTGATTTACTCAATTTAAATTGAATTGATTTGAAGTGTGTGTTGGCTCATGGTGTGTGTGTCTTGTGTTCCAGAAAGAGCTTGCCAGGAGCATTACTCTGGAGCAGGGCAAGACCCTGGCAGATGCAGAAGGGGATGTGTTCAGAGGATTGCGTAAGTCTCACGTGCACTGGCTTTTCCAAAGGGCAATATTTAGAGAGATGTTTTATTAGCCTCTTTTAATACTTGTTGCAGCCAAGAAAATGGTTAATCAGAGCATTATTTCAGTGTCTAGGTCACTAGTATAAAAAGCCCTTTGGTCTGTCACTTATGTGACTCAGTCTCCATATGAGGGATAGTCAAACACATTCTGTGACTGACCCAGTGTTTTCTGTACCTGAATGACACCTACTGTCTCCTCTCCAGAGGTGGTGGAGCACACATGCAGCATCACCTCCCTGATGCTGGGGGAGACTCTGCCCTCCATCACAAAAGACATGGACACCTACACCTACCGCCTGCCCATCGGGGTGTGTGCCGGCATCGCCCCCTTCAACTTCCCCGCCATGATCCCTCTGTGGATGTTCCCCATGGGCATGGTGTGTGGCAACACCTACCTGCTGAAGCCCTCAGAGCGGGTGCCAGCCTGCACCATGCTGTTGGCCAAGATGCTGCAGGATGCTGGGATGCCAGACGGGACCCTGAACATCATCCATGGCCAGCACGACGGTAAGATAAAAGCTAAATGTCCCATCACCTGCTGATCTCTAAGCTATATCTGGAGACATTGGTGCTGTGATGTGAATCATTGAATTATCATTGTGTCTCTATGCTATGATTCACATTCATTTACAGTGTGATGAGATAATGGAGAGATTATGGATGGCCTGTCAGTGCTCTATGCAAAATGAATCCCTGCCCCACTCTTTCCCAGCTGTCAACTTCATCTGTGATCATCCGGCCATCAAGGCTATCAGCTTTGTGGGCTCTAACCAAGCCGGAGAGTACATCTATGAGAGGGGATCTAAAAATGGCAAGAGAGTACAGTCCAACATGGTGAGTTTGTGCTATTAATGAACAGAGGGTGGCGGTGTTGGCTTAAAAACTATTGTTGAACGTTATCCTCTTTGTTTCTCTTTTCTACCATGGCTGATTAGCTGTACAGATGAAACAGGGATTCAGATCCAGAGAGCCCAGACACTTTGTGGAAAATATTGAGTGGAAATGTGTCATTTATCTTATTTGACACATACCCACAATAATGATCTACAAATGAAGTGCATTGACGTAATATAAAGGACTTACAATATTGTACTTTTATTGTTTGTTCACTAAAGTTCTTTAAGAGGATAAACTTTCGAGACCATCTCTGATCTAATTTGCATGCAACCACATTGAAGGCATGGTGTGAAGCCTCGATCAGACCGACAGCGTCGTTGCATCAATGCTGCATAATACATTTTGCAGTCAAACTTTTTCCATTATGTAATCTTTTAAACTGGATATGTGTGCAACAAAAAAACATTCACCTTTTGCTACTATTTCTGTCAAGTCTATGCATACAATTTGATGCAAACGTTGGATATATCCAACGTATGCACCACACAGAACTCACTGAAACTGCCTCTGCAATGCAGCGTTCCATTGGAAATGAATGTACGTTGGTGTACCAAAATGCAATGAAGTTGTCGGTTTGATCGAGACGTAATGGGAATTGGATCACTTTTCCCTGGTATTCAGACCATGGGTATTCGGTTCAAGGGACAGAAGGCTAAACGATTCCCACCCTTATGCTCTGCTGTAGGGAGCAAAGAACCATGGTGTGGTGATGCCTGATGCAAATAAGGAGACCACTCTGAACCAGCTGGTGGGTGCAGCTTTCGGGGCAGCAGGGCAGCGCTGCATGGCCCTCTCCACGGCCATCCTGGTGGGCGAGGCCCGCAGCTGGCTGCCTGAACTGGTGGATCGTGCAAAAGCTCTGCGAGTTAATGCAGGTATCCCAACCTCTCACCTGGCCCGCACCTCCCGCCCTATCCATTCCTAAGGAGCCCTCTGCTCACTCTCTTGAGGCCACCCACGAGCCCTAACCACACCTCTCGCTCTACCATAACTTCAGATGGGGCTGAACTGGGAGAGAGGGCTTGTTGAGTCACTCATGCTGCAAATTTGTGGCAACATTTACGGCCGAAGCTTAAGAGTAGCTCAGAGCATCAAGTCTTTGAGAAGGGAAGTTGATGGGGAGGAGAAGAATGAATGATTCCCCTTATTTGCAGTCATAAACACTCTAATTTGTGTGGCTGCACAGGAAACACCTAAACAGCCATTTTAGAGGGAGTGCCTTTGGGGGCCCCTCGCCATAGCTGGGCTTTTGAGTTGTGTGTGTCTGCGGGTGAAGGGGTATTTGTGTGTACATGTGTGGCTGTGAGGGAGAATTCTCAATGCAGGTTGTTTTTCGGGAACCCTCTCAGGGGACCAGGCAGGTGTGGACGTGGGGCCCCTGATCTCCCCTCAGGCCAAGGAAAGGGTCAACAGCCTGATTCAGAGTGGGGTGGATGAGGGAGCTCAGCTGCTGCTCGACGGCAGGAATGTCAAAGTCCAGGGCTATGAGAATGGCAACTTTGTGGGGCCCACCATCATTTGCAATGTCACAGTAAGTGTGTTCATGCAGGTGACAAATATTCTAGTTCTACTGCCCAAAAGTATGCTGATCTTATTTTCTGACCATATCCTGAAATTATGTAATTCCTTTTTGTCTCCTAGCCCCAGATGAAGTGCTATACTGAGGAGATCTTTGGGCCTGTCCTGGTTGTACTGGAGGCTGAATCCTTGGATGACGCCATCAGCCTTGTTAACAATAACCCTTATGGCAATGGCACAGCTATCTTCACCACCAACGGAGCCACAGCACGCAAATACACTCACAAGGTGGATGTAGGCCAGGTGAGTGTCTGTGGACCAATGTGTGTGTCCCTATTTCCTGGGAGAATGGAGGCATTCATACCCTCTACCGTGTCTATACCTTAAACAAGGAGGACATTGCACCTTTATTCTAAAACATGCACTCAACAACCATTATTGTCCATGGCAAATATAGCCTTATTTGCTTCTGCTCTAAACTGAACACTTCTGCCCCCCTCTTCCTTTCACCACCCATGTGGACTTCAAATAGCAAATATGTTCCTTTTTTTTATCAAAACAGGGGGACATAGAAATACATTTGCCTAGTAGGATTACAGTAGGGGAAATCTTAAATTAACTGCAAAAGGGATTCCTTTGGACCTGTTAAATGTTTCAGGCTTACAATGCCTTCAGAAAGTTTTCATACCCATTGATTTATTCCAAATTTTGTTGTTACAGCCTGAATTCAAAATGTTTTTAAAATTCACCTGTTTACAAACAATACCCCATAATGACAATGTGAAAACATGTTTTTAGAAATGTTTGCAAATGTATTAAATTAAATACAGAAATATCTCATTTACATAAGTATTTACACTCCCGAGTCAATACTTGAATCACCTTTGGCAGCAATTCTGGGTAAGTCTCTAAGAGCTTTGCACACCTGGATTGCACAATCTTTGCACATTATTTAAAAATTCTTCAAGCTCTGTCAAGTCGGTTGATCGTTGATAGACAGCCATTTTCAAGTCTTGCCATAGATTTTCAAGCCAATTTAGGTCAAAACTGTAACATTCAATGTCATCTTAGTAAGCAACTCCAGTGTGTATTTGACCTTGTGCCTTAGGTTATTGTCCTGCTGAAAGGTGCATTTTGTCTCCCAGTGTCTGTTGGAAAGCAGACTGAACCAGGTTTTCCTCTAGGATTTTGCCTGTGCTATGCTCTGTTCCATTTATTTGTGTCCTAAAAAAACTCACTAGTCCTTGCCGATGACAAGCATACCCATAACATGATGCAGCCACCACCATGCTTGAAAATAGGAAGAGTGGTACTCAGTGACGTGTTGGATTTGCCCCTAACATAACGTTTTGTATTCAGGACATACATTTATTCCATTTTTTATTTAACCTTTTTTTAAACTTGGCAAGTCAGTTAAAGAACCAATTCTTATTTACAATGATGACTTATAAAGTAAATTTCTTTGCCACATTTCTTTTGCAGTATTACTCTAGTGCCTCATTGTAACAGCATGTTTTGGAATATTTTGTTCTGCACAGGCTTCTTTCTTTTCACTCTGTCATTTAGGTTAGTATTGTGGAGTAACTACTTTGTTGTTGATCTATCCTTGGTTTTCTCCTATCACAGCCATTAAACTCTGTAACTGTTTTAAAGTCACCATTGGCCTCATGGTGAAATCCCTGAGTGGTTTCTTTCTTCTTTGACATTATGGGGTATTGTGTGTAGGCCAGTAACACATATCTCAGTTTATTCCATTTTAAATTCAGGCTGTAACACAACAAAATGTGGATAAAGTCAAGAGGGTGTGAATACTTTACCTTGTCTGCGTGCCTCCGCTATGCCCTGTGTTTGCTGTTTTTTCCATCCCTCAGCCAAAAGGCTTGACTCCCATGTCCAAAATTACTCCTGCATTTTCAAACATTCTCAACCAACCATGAGTTTCCAGTGGACTTAAAAACAAACAAAAGTGGCCTCAAAAACAAAATGTTTTGTTTAGTTCTCCTGTCCCTCTTGCATGCAATGCTTTCAACACTGTGAACACAAGCAATGGTTTTCGGTTTGTTGTGACTCATTTTTCATGCATTGTTTGTTCTTCGAACTAGCATTTAGTACACCTTCTTCTCCCAGAAATACTCATTCAGTTGCTCTGAAGGGGTATTTGTTTCCAATGCGGTAATGGAAGTTTGTGTTTTGTAGATTGGGGTGAATGTTCCCATCCCTGTTCCTCTGCCCATGTTCTCCTTCACTGGCTCAAGAGGTTCCTTCAGAGGAGACACCAACTTCTACGGCAAACAAGTGAGTATCAATTGACATAAGGTAACAAGGTGTTTGAAGACATACTGTAGTTAGTATGACTGGTCCTAATAAGGGGTTGTACTGCTGGGTAAAGTCCACATGAAGGTTGGGGCCTCTACACAGTGAGTTTATGTGGCTGACTGACGATGTAAAACACTCAGTCCTCTTAACTAGTGATGGCTGATCAAAGCCAATTGTCTTGAGTCCAGATTTTCAGCTTCATTTCATGTTATGTAATACGGTCATGATGCCATAGTTACAGAGCATCCTATTATAGATGTCTTCTCTGCTTTCTAAAGGGCATCCAGTTTTACACACAGATCAAAACTGTTACTTCACAATGGAAGGCCGAAGACTCAACCGTGAAAACCCCTGCAGTTTCCATGCCAACCATGGGACGCTAAAAGGGTCTGGAGAAAGAACATTCCCACTTCCCCATGTCTTTTGTGAAGCAACATTTTAAAACTACTGTGCTGTCCTGTCGCCATGAGTTGATAATTACCCATAGTCATTTTAAAAGCCTTAATGTAGAATTTGTACCCAAGATGTGATATATTTTTTCAATGATATCTCAAGATTCATTCACTCACTGTGGATCAATAGTTTGGCTTCATCATTGAATGAGTTCCTTTGTTATATGAATGTTTCTACTAATTGTGTGTCTGGGTATCCATGTTATGATTTTGGAAACAATGCAAATAACTGTGGAGCAGTTAAAACAGTGTAAAGTACTCACATATATATATTTTTCTTTGTATGCAACATCTGTGTTCAAAATATACTGCCTCACCAGCATTATGATGTTGATGAATGTGTAGCTGCCAAATGTGATGCCACTATTAATCATACATTCAGTGCATCTGAATGTTTGAGATGCGTTTTATGCACACTTGCTGTGGTGCAGTTATTCATGTATTTAATTTAGACCTGAACAGGTTGCATTTGAATAAAAAGCCATCAGTTTAAATTGAACCCTTTATCGTCCATCTGTCTCTGTCTCCTGTTTGCACCCTGTCTATCTAAGTTCAAGCAAGCTTTCAATTCATGACAATGAGAAAATACCATAGACACATTTTTCACATAACCATCCACATAATTCTGGAGACACTTCATATAGACCAGCACATTTCTCAGACCAACTAACACTGCACGGATAGGTCATGTGGTCTGGATATCCGGCAGGGCGCTGGGGTTCGAGGGCAGGTTGGACAAAGGTGCCTGGGTGATGAAGGTCACATGGGATGTCTCCTCTGTAATTCTGCAAGACATGTCATTATGTAACAAAAAACAATCAACAAGGTCTGATAAACCACAATCAGGAAACTTTTTGTGTCTTACCCGGGATCAATGTTGTTCTGATTCCTCTCTGGGGACGCAGACAACGCCAAAGGTTGACTCAGTTTCCTGCTAAATAAATTGCAGAGTTGCATTGAAATGCTGTACATTTTAAAAAGGCATGTTTTACCATACTGTGGCACCTGTTCTCTCTAGCTGTTGACTGCAGAAAGGCCTTGTAAGGGTTACATCAGGTCATGATTCATACTCTACTGGGTTGCTGTAAATTCATCCTACGTTTCCAAATGATGTATGTTTGCAAGGCTAGAATCCAGGATAATGTTGACATTGCCATGAATGTACATCTCTGCCCTCCAATACCCCCTTATACATTCAGATCCCCTGTCCTCAACTTGAAAATCATGTTGCCGGCGGTCCCCTGACCACAGGCGTTCAAAAACGAAATAAACCCCTTGTGCGCATGAAGTGGGGCCAAGAGCCTGAAGGCAAATCTGCGTGGCCAGATGTTTGTTTTCAAGCACACGACTCTGTGGCCGGCCCTATTTTTACTATTGTGCCCAGACTCTTTCTTCATTCTTTTTAAGCCGCTGGACGGAAAAGAAAATTGGTTTAAACCTAACTGATGTTTTATGGTATCCTCTTTTGCTGAGAAAAGAGCTGTTTAAGACATTAAAAAGGAGTCACAAATAAAGGCCCTCTCCCAGACTGCAGCACAGCTCATGCTTCTGATGGTGTCACTGTGTTTTGTTCTCAACACTTTATTGCGCTAGGGGTTTCGTTTTCATGTTTAATGATTCCAATTTGATGGTATCATTCTAAACAGAACGCAGTAGAAATAGAAATGAGATAATAGGGAAGCTAACAATGAGCATGTCTGCTGGCAGACAATACAGGACCCACACAATGTAGTAGCTAGCTGTTACCTTGCTTTCTGTCCGTTCATTTTGGCAAACAGCAGTCTAAGCACTTTCTCCTTCTGCTCCCATGTGAGTTCAGAGATGTCAACCTTGTTGCTCTGGAGATTATTCCTGAAACACAAGTGTAGTGGAAAAATAGATTTCCAAGTAGGAACAGTTTCTACCATAGCAATGAGGAAATGTATGGTAAGTGGTGGTAAAGACCACATGCAGGCCTTACCACTTCTCTGCCTCTTCCAGGTCGGTATAGACACTGTTGCTGCTGTGAGGGGTTTTGTGGAAGGTGCGGATGCGGGGGTACTCCTTCTTGCCTGACCGAGCCTCACTCATCCTCCTGCGGTAGGCCTCTAGGGCCTCCTGCCTGTACTGCAACCGGCTGGCCTGGATCTCTTGCTTCACCTGGCCCAAAGCCTCCTGAAAGAAGCACTCCAGCTCTGTGCGCTGCTCCACGATGCTGCG
Organism: Oncorhynchus tshawytscha; assembly: GCF_018296145.1. Taxonomy (NCBI): domain Eukaryota; kingdom Metazoa; phylum Chordata; class Actinopteri; order Salmoniformes; family Salmonidae; genus Oncorhynchus; species Oncorhynchus tshawytscha. Next base: position 32,398,486 of record NC_056439.1, on the reverse strand, counting down.
TGCCAGCCGCTTCACTCGCCCCATCTCCTTCTCCCTCATGGCCAGCACCTTCTGCAGCTTATCCAGCTCCACCTGGCCGGCCTGGGTGCTGACCAGGGCTCGGTTCTGCGTCTCCTCCTTGTCTCTCTCAAACTCCCCCACCATGAGCCCCAGGGCTTGCTCCAAGGTCCCCACCTTCCCCCTAAGCTCTGCTATCTCCTCATTCTGGGCCCTTACCTGGGACACATTCTCCTTCATCATCAGCTGACTGGTCTCCTATGGGTGGAAAATATAGGAAGGATTGAGGGGTTAGTCTTAAAATAGGGTTGAGATTATAATGAAAATATACATAAGGCATTCTCCAAAGTAACGTAATTCATTAAAGACATTAAATGGCATGTTGATAAATGGATCATGTTTTGCGGGGCTTAACTGTCAAATGGAAGAAGGATTGAGAATGAAAGAATGATTGGAAGAAATACTGAGCTGGGGTGACTTCATAGTATCGTTGCTTTATCGACATAGTCAGGGATGAGATTATGGTAAACTGTATTTATTTGCCTTAGAGAAACAGTGCAAAAAAACCACGAGATACTGACTCGTACTGTGGAGGTAAGGGGAAAGAGGGGCCGCAAGCAAAACAAACATGGGGTCACCAAAAATAAATAAAACAGGGGAAATACCATCTAAAATACTATGTTGTGTTACCATCTACTAATACTATGTCCACAGGAGATCTGCCACATAAATAAATACAATTTATTGGTTTTGTCCAGGCGCTGCCAGTACATGAAAATGCCCACTGCTCTGTTTGATGTGCCATGGTACCAGTGTACCTTATGCAGTGCCAGGGAGGTGTTTTCCTCAGCCAATGACACAGTCATCTTCCTCAGGTCATCTACCTCCTTCATATGGCAGCTGAGTGCCTCGCTGAGACGAACGTTCTCCTTGAACACTGAGCGTGACGCATCATCCAACTGACTGTTAGTTTAGGAAACAAGGAATGTACAGTTTTTCATGTTAGGTGCCAAACTGAGGTATAACTGGCACTTCCACTTCTGTTATCTGTCAGTCTAAAGTAACTTCGACAACATAAAGGTGGTGCATTGGGTTTGGTGGCGGGATAGGGAGCGGTCTGGTGATGTAGTAGACGAGAGAAAATTATAAGTGACGTTAAATTCCAAGCTTATAATGCTGGGAAGGATCTGGTTTTAATTTTCCTTTGAGTCACTCTCTCTTAGTCACCAAATTGAGACAAACTGGGTCAATGTCAGCTCTGTCTGAAAACACAGGTTACGTGCATTTCAACTTTATACATGGCCAAGGATTTAAGTCTACAATTGGCAAGTAATCGATGATAAATGCCACATTCAGTGTCAATGTTGAAGAGAGTTTATAGACCATAAAAGAACACAGAATTCAAAGTATATCCCTAGTCTGTCCTCATATGGCTTTAGAACTAAACTCAGTAAAAAAAAGAAATGTCCTCTCACTGTCAACTGCATTTATTTTCAGCATACTTAACATGTGCAAATATTTGTATGAACATAACAACTGAGACATAAGCTGGACAAGTTCCACAGACATGTGACTAACATAAATGGAATTATGTGTCCCTGAACAAAGGGGGGGTCAAATCAAAAGTAACAGTCAGTATCTGGTGTGGCCACCAGCTGCATTAAGTACTGCAGTGCAACTCCTCCTCATGGACTGCACCAGATTTGCCTGTTCTTGCTGTGAGATTTAACCCACTCTTCCACCAAGGCACCTGCAAGTTCCCGGGCATTTCTGGGGGGAATGGCCCTAGCCCTCACCCTCCGATCCAACAGGTCCCAGACGTGCTCAATGGGATTGAGATCCGGGCTCTTCGCTGGCCATAGCAGAACACTGACATTCCTGTCTTGCAGGAAATCATGCACAGAACGAGCAGTATGGCTGGTGGCATTGTCTTGCTGGAGGGTCATGTCAGGATGAGCCTGCAGGAAGTGTACCACATGAGCGAGGAGGGTGTCTTGCTGTTCATCGACTACAGCTCGGCATTTAACACCATAGTGCCCTCCAAGCTCGTCATCAAGCTCGAGACCTTGGGTCTCGACCCCGCTCTGTGCAACTGGGTACTGGACTTCCTGACGGGCCACCCCCAGTTGGTGAGGGTAGGCAACAACATTTCCACCCCGCTGATCCTCAACACTGGGGCCCCACAAGGGTGCGTTCTGAGCCCTCTCCTGTACTCCCTGTTCACCCACGACTGCGTGGCCACGCACGCCTCCAACTCAATCATCAAGTTTGCGGACGACACAACAGTGGTAGGCTTGATTACCAACAATGACGAGATGGCGTACAGGGAGGATGTGAGGGCCCTCGGAGTGTGGTGTCAGGAAAATAACCTCACACTCAACGTCAACAAAACTAAGGAGATGATTGTGGACTTCAGGAAACAGCAGAGGGAACACCCCCCTATCCACACTGATGGAACAGTAGTGGAGAGGGTAGTAAGTTTTAAGTTCCTCGGCGTACACATCACAGACAAACTGAATTGGTCCACCCACACAGACAGCATCGTGAAGAAGGCGCAGCAGCGCCTCTTCAACCTCAGGAGGCTGAAGAAATTTGGCTTGTCACCAAAAGCACTCACAAACTTCTACAGATGCACAATCGAGAGCATCCTGTCGGGCTGTATCACCGCCTGGTACGGCAACTGCTCCGCCCACAACCGTAAGGCTCTCCAGAGGGTAGTGAGGTCTGCAAAACGCATCACCGGGGGCAAACTACCTGCCCTCCAGGACACCTACACCACCCGATGTCACAGGAAGGCCATAAAGATCATCAAGGACAACAACCACCCGAGCCACTGCCTGTTCACCCCGCTATCATCCAGAAGGCGAGGTCAGTACAGGTGCATCAAAGCTTGGACTGAGAGACTGAAAAACAGCTTCTATCTCAAGGCCATCAGACTGTTAAACAGCCACCACTAACATTGAGTGGCTGCTGCCAACACACTGACTCAACTCCAGCCACTTTAATAATGGGAATTGATGGGAAATGATGTAAAATATATCACTAGCCACTTTAAACAATGCTACCTAATATAATGTTTACATACCCTACATTATTCATCTCATATGTATATGTATATACTGTACTCTATATCATCTACAGCATCTTTATGTAATACATGTATCACTAGCCACTTTAACTATGCCACTTTGTTTACATACTCATCTCATATGTATATACTGCACTCAATACCATCTACTGTATCTTGCCTATGCCGCTCTGTACCATCACTCACTCATATATCTTTATGTACATATTCTTTATCCCCTTACACTTGTGTCTATAAGGTAGTAGTTTTGGAATTGTTAGCTAGATTACTTGTTGGTTATTACTGCATTGTCGGAACTAGAAGCACAAGCATTTCGCTACACTCGCATTAACATCTGCTAACCATGTGTATGTGACAAATACAATTTGATTTGATTTGATTTGGAGGGATTGTGCGTTCCTGGTGTAACTCGGGCAGTTGTTGTTGCCATCCTGTACCTGTCCCGCATGTGTGATGTTCGGATATACCGATCCTGTGCAGGTGTTTTTACACGTAGTGTGTCACTGTGAGGACGATCAGCTGTCCGTTCTGTCTCCCTGTAGCACGGTCTTAGGCGTCTCACGGTACGGACATTGCCATTTATTGCAGTCCTCATGCCTCATTGCAGCATGCCTAAGGCAAGTTCACACAGACGAGCAGAGCATCTTTCTTTTGGTGTTTTTCAGAGTCAGTAGAAAGGCCTCTTTAGTGTCCTAAGCTTTCATAACTGTGACCTTAACTGCCTACCGCCTGTAAGCTGTTAGTGTCTTAACGACCATTCCACAGGTGCATGTTCATTAATTGTTTATGGTTCATTGAACAAGCATGGGAAACAGTGGTTAAACCCTTTACAATGATTATCTTTGAAAGACAGGATCCTGAAAAGGGGACGTTTCTTTTTTTGCTGAGTTTATATAGCACATAGGTCTTCCCCACACTCTGCTCCAAACCAGAACCCCCTTCCTGCAAGGCATTCTGGAACTGCTGGGGATGTCATCATTGGCTTAGGTGATATACGCTACTATCTTGAAGAAGACAAAGTGGTGTGGTCAAGATAATAATCTTGTTTTCCCTCACAAATGATGTATTTTGCCTCTTTTTTTCCTTGACCTGAAGGTGCAGTTTGAAGAATAAAATTAGCATGTAATTGGTCAGCGGAGACACTCACACAATGGCTTCATTGTGGGCCCTCTCAGCCAGCTGGGCGATCCTCTGCTCGGCCTCTTTCTCTAGGCGAACCTGCAAGGGAACACACAGTACTCACGGTTTCTCTCCCGCCTCTCTATTGATCAGTTAGGCCTTTTACACCTGAACATCTTTACCCATTTAATCCAATACTTTTTGATTAGCGCAATCCTAGTTTTCCCCAAGTTTATTTTACACCTCCTTGGAACTGTAAGTGCATGTACAAAATAATGTGTCAATTTGAAACTATCATCATACCTTTTCACTGAAGAATTTGTGCTCCATTCTAGCTAGGCTTTCCTTGTGCTCTCTGTCTGCAATGTACATGCTTTCTTTAATCTAGAAAGTAGAGAGTTGATGATCATTGATAGAACTGTGAACTACACAATCAAGAGTGGTACTTCAGGGTGTCAAGCATGATTTCTGTCCATGTTGTTCTCACACTATTGAGCTCCTGCTCCATCTGGGCTTTCTTTTTCCGAAACTCCTTGATAGTCTTCAGTTCACCCTGGATCATCCTGAACTCATTGGATCTCTTCTCAAACTTCTCCTCCAGCTCATTGATTTTAAGAGTGTATTCTGCAACCTGCAACAACCAATCATATACAGTTGAAGTCGGAAGTTTACATACACCTTGGCCAAATACAGTTAAACTCAGATTTTCACAATTCCTGACATTTAATCCTCGTAAAACTTCCCTGTCAGTTAGGATCACCACTTTAATTTAAGAATGTGAAATGTCAGAATAATAGTAGAGAGAATGATTTATTTCAGCTTTTATTTCCTTCATCACATTCCCAGTGGGTCAGAAGTTTACATACACTCAATTAGTATTTGGAAGCATTGCCTTTAAACTGTTTAACTTGGGTCAAACGTTTCGGGTAGCCTTCATCAAGCTTCCCACAATAAATTGGGTGAATTTTGGCCCATTCCTCCATAACAGAGCTGGTGTAACTGAGTCAGGTTTGTACAGTAGGCCTCCTTGCTCGCACACGCTTTTTCAGTTCTGGCCACACATTTTCTATAGGATTAAGGTCAGGGCTTTGTGATGGCCACTCCAATACCTTGACTTTGTTGTCCTTAAGCAATTTTGACACAACTTTGGAAGTATGCTTGGCGTCATTGTTCATTTGGAAGACCCATTTGCGACCAAGCTTTAACTTCCTGACTGAGATGTTGCTTCAATATATCCACAAAACTTTCCTACCTCATGATGCAATCTATTTTGGGAAGTGCACCAGCCCCTCCTGCAGCAAAGCACCCCCACAACATGATGCTGTCACCCCCGTACTTCACGGTTGGGATGGTGTTCTTTGGCTTGCAAGCCTCCCCCTTTTTCCTCCAAACATAATGATGGTCACTATGGCCAAACAGTTCTATTTTTGTTTCATCAGACCAGAGGACATTTCTCCAAAAAGTATGATCTTTGTCCCCGTGTGCAGTTGCAAACCGTAGTCTGCCTTTTTTATGGCGGTTTTGGAGCAGTGGCTTCTTCCTTGCTGAACGGCCTTTCAGGTTATGTTGATATAAGACTTGTTTTACTGTGGATATAGATACTTTTGTACCTGTTTCCTCCAGCATCTTGAATGAACCAGACTTGTGGAGGTCTACATTTGGTGTTGAGACAGAATGCGTCTCCTTCATGACCGGTATGATGGCTGCTTGGTCTCATGGTGTTTATACTTGCGTACTATTGTTTGTACAGATGAATGTGGTACCTTCAGGCGTTTGGAAATTGCTCCCAAGGATGAACCAGACTTGTGGAGGTCTACAATTCTTTTTCTGAGGTCTTGGCTGATTTATTTTGATTTTCCCGTGATGTCAAGCAAAGAGGCACTGAGTTTGAAGGTAGGCCTTGAAATACATCCACAGGTACACCTCCGATTGACTCAAATGATGTCAATTATCAGAAGCTTCTAAAGCCATGACATCATTTTCAAGCTGTTTAAAGGCACATTCAACTCAGTGTATGTAAACTTCTGACCCCCTGGAATTGTGATACAGTGAATTATAAGTTAAATAATCTGTCTGTAAACAATTGTTGGAAAAATTACTTGTGAAAAAATTACTTGTGTCATGCACAAAGTAGATGTCCTAACCGACTTGCCAAAACTATAGTTTGTTAACAAGAAATTAGTGGAGTGGTTGAAAAACGAGTTTTAATAACTCCAACCCAAGTGGATGTAAACTTCCAACTTCAACTGTAGTTCCATATCTTGGATTTTGAAGACATAGAAAATAATGTAACTCTATACAGCAGGTGTAAATAGTGTATACACCAATATTGTTAGCTACGTATACAATGAACATTTTGAGAATGTACACCATCTAAGTGTGTATCCACTTCATATTTGTATGTGACATGGCAGTTGCCATTTCAGAAATAGAATCGATTCAGATTATCTGAAAAAAAATGACCATAGCTTCCAGGAATAGGAGGAAAACAACCACTTATAATAGTTGGGAAGAAAATCAAAATGTTCAGATGAAGTATGGCCTTTGCAACCCAACCCAACTTCAGGAACAGATCAGTCAGAGAGGCTGAAATCAGAGTTTGCTGCTATGCTGTGCTGCTATGTAACTGCTGCTAAGTACACAAGTTATTGAAGGCAAGCAAAACATGCACCCACAATCATGTATATAATGACACAATTATAGGTTACCAACCATTTGATTATATTGTTATGCCTAATTGATATTCTTTAGATATCTCTATAAATGCCATTCTATAAAATTACGACAGGGATTAATTAAATGATCAATAGCTTTCTTTAGAAAGCTCCCATTCCATCATCAAATGGCCAGATTTGTGCTTAAGTTTTGCTTATGGATGCATCTCTATTTTCTTTTTCTAATGCAGTGTTTCAATCACAATGAAAATATGGCACTGATCCAGGAAACTCTTGATGATATACACTGAGTGTACAAAACATTAAGAACACCTTCCTAATATTGACGTTGCATCCCCCCTTTTGCCCTCAGAACAGACTCAATTCATCAGGGCATGGACTCTACAAGGTGTTGAAAGCATTCCACATGGATGCTGGTCCATGTTGACTCCAATGCTTCCTTCCCACAGTTGCGACAAGTTGTCTGGATGTCCTTTGGGTGGTGGACTACTCTTGATACACATGGGAAACTGATGAGCATGAAAACCCCAGCAGCATTGCAGTCCTTGATACAAACTGTTGTGCCTGGCACCTCCTACAAAACCCAGTTCAAAGGCACTTAAATCACCCTACGAATGGCACACATACACAGTCCATGTTTCAATTGTCTCAAGGCTTAAAAATCCTTCTTTAAGCTGTCTTCCCCATTCACCTACACTGATTGAAGTGGATTTAAAAAGTGACATCATTAAGGGATCATAGATTTCACCTGGAATCACCTGGTCAGTCTTTGTCATGGAAATAGCAGGTGTCCTTAATGTATTGTACACTCAGTGTAGTTGTTTGGTTGGTTGGCTGACTTTTTCCAACATTCAGACTCACATGTCAGACTACTTTGAGACAAAAGCTACTGCGCTCACGTTCTTTGAGTGCTTTTAATGCAATGGTTTCCATTAGCTAAGTCAATTTTCAAGATGAACCATTTTATCACTTCACAATGAGCAAAGGGAGTTGAGGGGCATGTCTTGAAATCACGTCTTTAGCTCAACCACAACAATATTTATATCCAGAATTAGTACTACATAGGCATATGTGACAGTAGCATGCAAAATAGGGATTTTTTTAGTTGGTCCAGACCAAGATTATTTTATTTCTCAAAAGCTTTTTACCACAGTGAAGTAAGAAATGGAAAACAGCTGTTTGCCAAAGCGGCACATTTCTTTGTTGTTAAACCATTGCAACAGATTTTTTACCTTTATTTAACCAGGCAAGTCAGTTAAGAACAAATTCTTATTTTCAATGACAGTAACAGTGGGTTAACTGCCTGTTCAGGGGCAGAACGACAGATTTGTACCTTGTCAGCTTGGGGATTTGAACTTGCAACCTTCCAGTTACTAGTCCAACGCTCTAACCACTAGGCTACTCAATCAATGTGATGTAATTTTGTCTGTAGAGATCAACTGTCAAAATTAACACGTAAATAAAGTTGCACACCACCACAAACAATCCATATGACACATGAGGGATGGATAACTTAGGCTACAATATATCAAAACTAGTTTGTATGTTCGAGACCATGTACATTTTAATTACGCTTTTTCTGTAGCTGCATGGCATTACCATATACCATCATTTTAGACCATATGGCTGGAAATTTAGGGGTTGTTTCTTAGTTTGTTTTCTTTTTTCTATAAATTAGCATAGGGACTGCCTGATTAAAAACAACACTTGTTCAGACACAATACAGCACCTTTTTTTTAGATGCTGTACATGACATCAGACAAACAATGTATACCCTTGAGGCTTGCAGGACAATGAATATGATTTAGATAGACTACAATGCTGGGCAGGGATGTCAGCATGTTTAGTAAAACATGCTAATGTTCCTGGTCCATTTCTGACCTGTTTTTGTAAACTGTCTAGTCACTCCCTGTTCTTTGAAATTATGGAAGACTTACTTGGAAGGTTACCCAAGTTTGTTCCTTCACAAAGACTAAATACTTACCAGTTGTTCATTTTCTTCAAGGGCTTGTTTTTTTTTACTTTTAAGTTGTCCCTCTAGCCTTGTAATCTGTAAAAAAAAAATATATATATATATATAAAAAAATAATACAACGATACAATGCTAGTAAACCCCCCAAAGACAATAAATTATGGATATTATAAATATCTGGGTATAAAAGTTAACCTTTTCTTCTTTCTCAGCATCTTTCCTCTTCAAGAAGGCAATTATGTCAACTGTGTCCTTCTCTGCACGATACTGCTGGTTAGTGAGCTCTTCATTGGCTCGTGCCAACCTGCGGGTAGCTTCACGGTACTCCACGCGCGAGTGTTCAGTGACATCCAGCCTGGCTTCCCAAAGAGCAGCATTGGCCTTTGCCTTCTCAATGTCAGACTCTTTATCGGCTTTTGACTCATGTTTGCCTTCTTTTTTTCCTTTTCTAGACATACAATTTGGACAAAGAATTGTAGTAAATTAGATAGCTACACAAACAGTGCGTAAAACGAGCTACAGGTAGCTAACATGGCTAACGTTAGCCAATTCAAGCGATAACGACGCAAAGAAAAAATTATGTCTTACCCTTTACTTTTCTTTCCATTTTTTCCTTTCTTCTTGGGCATTGTTTCGAATACTACAATTTAACTGTTAAGAATGAATGGGATACGTATAGGCTAGCTAGGTTAGCTTCACTTCAAGGCACTGGGGAAATCGTGTTTACAACTTTGTTACCATAGAAACGCTGTCGTATGGCACTGGCTGTGTGTGGACATGCTCACAGCCTACGTCAAAATCACCTGTAACAGGTCTAATGTTATATGCAACAACAAAAAACAAGTAATGTCATATGTGCACAGTATACACAACTATTCTAGCTAAATTTGACTGAGTATGCAATCACACTAAAACATATCCGAATTCAGTGCGTTCAAGACAACTGGGAACTCGGGATGAAAACGAGCTCTGACTGGGAAAAATAGTTTTAAGATCACTGACGGCATGATTTGGCTTCGTATTTTCCCGAGTTCCCAGTTGTCCTGAACGCACCATCTACCACATGGACGCTTTTTTCGTAACGTTGTCAGGCAACCCATCTCTATAGAGCACTAACTAGTAAGGTTTTTTGATAAATGCTGAAAAGAAGTCATGTGACGTGGGAGCTCTAATGCTTTTGGTCTATGCAATAATCTTTATCAGCTAACATAACTTTTTGTGAATTTTGAAGCATTTATTTAGTCAGAAAACGCACTTTTATTTAACTAGGCTAGCCGGTTAAGAAGAAATTCTTATTTTCAATTACGAAACAGTGGGTTAACTACCTTATTCAGGGGCAGAACGCCAGATGTTTACCTTGTCAGCGCGGGGATTCGATCTTGCAAGTCCACGCTCTAACCACTAGGCTACCTGCCGCACATAGCCTAAATCACCTGAAGGCCTCATAATTCATAAAGGTCATGTTAACTGACTGATGTTATCTCATAGAACATAGAACGTGTAATATCTCCTAAACCTGTGTTAACCTCGGACCTTATTTTTGGTGTTTATCCCAAAGCCCTATCTTTCCCTATTCCTTTTCTGCATAGGAATGGCTGAACCAACCAGAGGTAACTAATTTCTGTTTTTGAGGACTACAAACTGGCGAGCTCTACAATGGACTAACTAAAGGGAGCCTAACGTTACTCCTTATAGTCCAAGGGCCTTGTTCCTTTATTGGCGAAATGGTTCTGGAAGCCAAAACAGAAAATTATCCATCTAATCTTGAATTGATTCTCAATTGCGCTATGGTTCTAGAAACATAAATCCCTCTCATTTCATATCACATCAAAAACATTTCACAAATGTAAAATACACACTGTTTTAACTGGATTAAACACAGTTGCAGCCAACTGTATTTTTGTCACATCTGTCTTCTGTTTACACACAGATGTTTGGAGAAGCAGATAGTTAATTAGCACAGGTGGTCCACTCTGTCTTCTGTCTGTTTTCTGTGAACAAGCACTGCAACATGGAAATATGGAAATCCTAACCCTATAAAGGTGTGTATCACAGCAGGTTGGTGGCACCTTAATTGGGGAGAATGGGCTTGTGGTAATGACTGGAGTGGAAGGGTATCAAATACGTCAAACACATGGTTTCCAGGTGTTTGATGCCATTCCATTTGCTCCGTTTCAGCCATTATTATGTGCTGTTCTCTCCTCAGCAGCCACTATTGTGTGTGAATTTAACCTTTTGTTTTTTTCATTTTTCGCTGATGTGAAAGATAAGGTTCTTATGGTTCGAAAACCATACCGCAAGCGTGTTAATGTTAAACTGAGCATCAGCTCTTAACAAAACACCCCCTTATAAAAAAACACATTTGTCCAATGATTTATGTGTAATCTAATTGAACTGAGAGTCATAATTAAGGGCTAAGTTACACACCATAGAATTACATAATATACACTGAAAATATATATAAACTCAACATGTAAAGTTTTTGTCCCATGTTTCATAAGCTGAAATAAAAGATCCCAGATCTTTACTTCCCTGTTTACTTACCTGTTTGTGAGCATTTCTCCTTAGCCAAGATAATCCATCCACCGGACAGGTTTAGCATATCAAGAAGCCCATTGAACAGCATGGACATTACACAAATGCACCTTGTGCTGGGGATAATAAAAGGCCACTCTAAAATGTGCAGTTTTGTCACACAACACAATGCCATAGATGTCTCAAGTTTTGAGGGAGCGTACAATTGGCATGCTGACTGAAGAAATGTTCACCAGAGCTGTTGCCAGAGTACTGAATGCTCATTTCTCTACCATAAGCCACCTCCGTAATTTTAAAGAATTTGGCAGTATGGCCAACTGGCCTCACAACCGCAGACCACGTGTAACCATGACAGTTAAGGACCTCCACTTCCGGCTTCTTCACGGGATCGTCTGAGACCAGCCACCCGGACAGCTGATGAGACTGAGGAGTATTTCTGTCAGTAATGAAGCCCTTTTTTGGGGGAAAAACTTTTTCTGATTGGCTGGGCCTAGCTCCCCAGGGGGTGAGCCTGGCTCTCAAGTAGGTGGGCCTAGGCCCACCCATGGCTGCCCCCCTGCCCAGTCATGTGAAATCCATAGATTAGGGTCTAATGAATTTACGATGCATGCATAAACATCCCATCAACAGACCTTTGCATGAATATCAAGAAAGACATGAACATTTTCTGCTTCTGGGAATATGTCCAATATACAGTGTATTCAGAAAGTATTCAGACCCCTTGACTTTCCACATTTTGTTACATTACAGCTTTATTCTAAAATTGATTACATAAAACATGTTCCTCATCAATCTACACACAATACCCCATAATGACAAAGCGAAAACAGGTTTTTTGAAATACAAGCCTTTGCTATGAGACTCGAAATTGAGCTCAGGTACATCCTGTTTCCATTGATCATCCTTAAGACGTTTCTACAACTTGATTGGAGTCCAACTGTGTTAAATTAAATTGATTGGACATGGTTTAGAAAGGCACACACCTGTCTATATAAGGTCCCACACTTAACAGCGCATGTCAAAGCAAAAACCAAGCCATGAGGTCGAAGGAACTGTCCGTATGCAGCATTGAAGGTCCCCAAGAACACAGTTGCCTCCATCATTCTTAAATGGAAGAAGTTTGGAACCACCAAGGCTCTTCCTAGAGCTGGCAGACGGGGCCAAACTGAGCAATCGGGGGAGAAGAGCCTTGGTCAGGGAGGTGACCAAGAACCCGGTGGTAACGCTGACAGAGCTCCAGAGTTCCTCTGTTGCGATGGAAGAATCTTATAGAAGGACAAACATCTCTGCAGCACTCCACCAATCAGGCCTTTATAGTAGAGTGGCCAGACGGAAGCCACTCCTCAGTAAAAGGCAAATGTTGGCCCGCTAGGAGTTTGCCAAAATGCACCTAAAGGACTCAGACTATGAGAAACAAGATTCTCTGGTCTGATGAAACCAAGATTGAACTCTTTGGCCTGAATGCCAGGCATCACGTCTGGAGGAAACCTGGCCCCATCCCTACGGTGAAGCATGGTGGTGGCAGTATCATGCTGTTGGGATGTTTTTCAGCGGCAGGAACTGGGAGACTAGTCAGGATCGAGGGAAAGATGAACGGAGCAAAGTACAGAGATCCTTGATGAAAACCTGCTCCATAGCGCTCAGGACCTTGGACTGGGGCGAAAGTTCACCTTCAAATAGGACAACGACCCTAAGCACACAGTCAAGACAACGCAGGAGTGGCTTCGGGACAGGTCTCAGAATGTCCAAGAGTGGCCCAGCCAGAGCCAGGACTTGAACCCGATCGAACATCTCTGAAGAGACCTGAAAATAGCTGTGCAGCGGCTCTCCCCATCCAATCTGACAGAGCTTGAGAGGATCTGCAGATAAGAATGGGAGAAACTCCCCATATACAGGTGTGCCAAGCTTGTAGCATCATACCCATGAAGAAGCAAGGCTGTAATTGCTTCCAAAGGTGCTTCAACAAAGTTGTGAGTAAAATGTCTGAATACTTATGTAAATGTGATATTTCTGTTTTTTATATTTTTTTATACATGTACAACATTTTCTAAACTTGTTTTTGCTTTGTCATTATGGGGTATTCCACAAAATGTGGGAAAAGTCAAGGGGTCTGAATACTTTCCGAATGACACAAGGATCTGTTCATAGGTCTATGTGGAATGAGGTGAACCCCCTGGTATGGAATGACATTTGCACCCCTTCTAAGAGGAATTTTGTTCTATGTCCTGGGAAGAACCTTGGACCTCTGACAGGTTACGCAGCCATCAGGATCACACAGATGTTTTGTGGATTACATAAATTGCGGAGAATCCACAAATTCAACAACAAAACATTTGTTGACTTTGCAGATTTTGAGAACCTCAAACAACTGAAATAAACAATGTAAAGTTATTGCAGGTCATTTGAATCCAAAGCCCACATTGCTGAACTGGCTTCCAAATTTGGCTTTTTGGGGAAACTGGAGGGTGCCCAAGGAACAATATTTAACATAACATTGAACAAAAAAGTATATCATAAAATCTCAGGGTGTAGTTACTGTAAATTTTAGAATATATCTTTTTGCACTGGCATCATGCAGAGTTTGGGGACTAAATTTAAAGCTAATTGCTATGACAGGGAGTAGAGAACTGAAATAACCCTGAGCATTTCGAAGCTGTCATTATCATTGGAATTGTAATGACAAGGTTTAGGTCTCTTCAATAGAGTTTTGGGGTAGGACACCCACAAACATGAAATTCCTGAGGGTAACATTGCGGTATATTAATAATAGATTGCAAGGCTTGGATTACAAAGCCCGGGTCACCTCTCATGCTTTAAAGCATTTGTTTAAGTTGCAACAAAACATCAAAAGTTGTATTTAAGATAGGCCACCACTGAGGATTTCTTATTGGACCTTTGACTAGTATGTGCTGTGTCATACTGCCGCCTCATTTCTGTAGGTCTATGCCTCCCTCCCTAAAGCCCTATAGGCTAACGAAACTTCTCATATAGATTTTTATATTATTTACCAATTACCTTGCTTTACAAGTTACTGTTTCTCTCAACTATTTCATCAACAACAAAAAATGAACAGATGTCAATGAAACAAAATATAATTTTTATCATGGTTTTCAACCACAACCACTGAACAGTTCTAGTTTCGCTTTTTGCAGCTCAGCTCACATTAGTCATTTGACCTCCATTGGTCAGAACTTGTCAGACCATGGCTGTCCTCTGAAATCATTGTAATTGGATCATGAAGGTATGGTGTATGTTTTGACTCATACCGTAAACACAGTGTGTAATAAGTACAAGTAGTGAGCTCCCAAGTGTCAGATCCATCAAAACACTGCAAATGATCAGAATACTGTACATCATTTTCTATAGTAGTACTTACTGTAGGTTACTGTATGTCTGAATGCCAAACTTAATTATAAAGTAGAATACTTTTGTCTTTGTCAGCGCAAGATTCGTCTTCCCATAAAGGACTTTGGAGATAGCAGCATGGGGGGACAGCAGACACGCGTCATGGCTTTCGTAAGGACTAGAGTAAGTAACTCTATGACATCTTGTGTTTTTGAGTGTGAGCAGCCAGCGACCTGTTAAATGGACTCATAAAGTATTACAATGTTGTCATGGCATGCCAGATCAGTATATATTCTTAAATTGACACAAAGTTAATGAGAGGTCCAGCACATGCACGCTTTGATAGGGGGAACGGACCGTATTGGTGAGCCACAGGATTTGAAAAAAGAACCCACAGTATTTAGAAAAAAAGGAAAGCGAAAAGTACAATATTTTTAGTCCAAATTACAATGTTGGAACAGTGCATTGCACAGCGGAGTGTCCCGGGATTGGAATGTCCTCTATGTGGACCTCCTATCTGCCCTCCTCAAGTCCTGCTGCAGGACAACTGGCCGCCCCCATTCCCGCTCAATTTCACCCTGCCAGCTGAGCTAGCTGACACATGCCTCCACAGTTTGTGCTTCACTCACCCTCTGTTTGACTGGGTGGTGAACCAGTTTCATTAGTAGCAGAAGCAGAGTTGGGTGAGACCAGTTCAGCAAGCCTGCATCTAGAAATATACAAATTCTACATGTTTCAGCCCAGTCTTTGTTCACTGTTGCTGCAGCTTCTCGTGGGGACTGAGTGAAGGAAATCTCACTCTGGTGCAAAGCTTAGTTCATATGAGGTCTCTGAGTTAGAAGGGCCTCTTTGCTGAGCTGCAGTAGCGCATCGTTATTGCCTCTCTCCCACCTGGAAACTTTGAACAGTACATCAGAATACTTTTGCTGATAGACTGGTTAAAGACGCCTGCCAACCAGGCAACCACAGACCTAAAACTGAGAGCAGCCACTCATGCTTTTCATGGTCTCTCCTGTGAAACTTGCTTTAAATTTCTTTCCTAGGAAAGCTTGTGGTTAGCACAGGGATGAGTAGGAGTGAGATTATTGCTTACATTCTTTCAGCATTTATGTAAGTTGAAGTGCAAGTTGCATCTGCACATCTCTTGTGAAAGGTTGGTTGGGGTTTAAAGGGTTGCAGCATATGTTTTAATGTGGTCATTTTCACACGTCATGATAGGTTCGGAATGTAGTACACGCAAAAATGACTTGTGCATACCCAGAGAAAATGATCTTGGCTGTCGCAACTTTGGCTGTCAGGTAGTAATGCACAATCCATCTTGCAACTCCTCTACCCCGCAACGACTAATATTTTCCGTCTAAATTTCCAAATTCTGCTGAAGCATTTGGGGTTTCCTAATTTGAATGATTTGAATGCCATTTTATATCCTCACCATAGAGTCCCAAAGTATATTAGATTGTCTACTTTTCTTTATACACTTTTTTAAAACTAAGACTAGAAAAACAAACATTTGAATCTGTTATGAAATAACTATTATATTTATATTTAGTTATAAAGTTTTGTTTCAAAATACTAATGAGTGCAAGCAACATGAGTTTTAAATAAGTAATCTACTATAAAATAACTTATTTCTGACATCATGCTAATTAAGCAAATTCAGGAAAATTTAAGTAACTGAAGTGTGCATGTAAAAGTCAAGATACAGGGGAGGAATTTTTGTAATCGGCAAGTTTGCATGTAAGTCTTAATTAAATACACCAATAAAATGTATTTTAAGAACATTGCTGCAAGTTTCTGCAAGCCAGTCGTATTGATGTCTTGATATATCCTCTTTCTTCTTTTAGGGGGATTTTTGGCTCCAGTTTGCACACTAAAGATTAAGAAAAAAAAATGGTTTAGTGTTACCAGGTTTAGGAATAAAATCTTCTGATAAGCAGGTATTCAGTATTAAGCTCTTTCGGAAGGGGGGACTCTTGAAGGAACTGAGATGGAACGCAACATGATTGGTGGATGGCCTATGATGGTGTGGCCCCACACCAAGCCCTTATGTCTTTATATACTGTAAACAGATGACCAGACAGTCCTGAGTGTGCATTGCTACCCACTGCCTTTGCCTCTCCGGTTGCCTCCCTCTCATCACCTCTGCAAGCTGCTGCCACTGCATTTTGTGCTGCTCCTCTGAAGACTAACTTGAAAAAGGCACTGTAACGTGTTTTGCTTAGCTTTAAAAAAAACATCAGTGTTTCTTCGGGTGTTAAACGATGTCTCTTCAGATGCTAATCCTTACAGTAATGTGCATGTGGGTTCTGGCTTGGAACTTCCAAGCGGAGGCAACCTACTATCACCGCCAGACAGTCCACCACGAACACTCTGCTAACATGGAAAACCTCCTGCCCGAAAACCTCCTGCCCGAAAGCCTCCTGCCTGAAGTCTTGCCTGAGGTCTCCCAACCTGTCAACAGCCGCACTTTCTATGGGATCATGTTCGATGCTGGGAGCACAGGCACCCGTATCCACATCTACAAGTTTATTCAGAAAGACCCTGGTGAGTGCTTTCTCTCTCTTTCTGTCTATCTCATTCACTCTCTGCCTCAGGAGCCAATAGGGCGTTACTCTCAGCGGTCTCCCAGAGAGTCTGTTTGCTGTTGGGTCATTCGCTCAGTGGTGTAAACACAAGCATGTGCCGTCAGCATGGGGAGAGAGCAAGCTGAGTTGTAGTTAGTGTGACTGAAATCCCTAAAAACAGACCTCCAATGGACTCTCGAAGGGAATTTGTTTTTGTATTTACTCTGTCTAAACATCAGCGATTGTAAAGTAATGGAGTGATTGAGGCAACAAAGCTAATTTAAAAGCAGACCTAAATGCAACAGAATTCTATTATTTCACATGTTCATCTTGTTTGACATTTGAATGCATCCACTGTTTCTCTTTTTAGTTGAGCTGCCAGTTCTGGACAATGAGATGTATCATGCAGTGAAGCCTGGTCTGTCTGCCTATAAAGATAAGCCTGAAGAGGTATGTATCATGTCTATCATTTTCTCATTTAGGGATTGGGGGAATTAGGAGGTTTGTCCACAGTCCACATTACAGTCTGCAATGTGATGTAGACCGTATAATTACATGAACTGATTCTGCTGATGCTATCACTACGTCTGATCTTTACTTTCTTGATCTACATTTTACAAACCTGATGTGAACAGCATATGTGGGCAAACATATCAACCCTTTAATCAACTGAATATGTTAATGCCGTTATATACTTAATTCACTGTTGAAATATCCATATCAGCCTAGTTTGGTCACGGATATGCTGAGTGTTCCAGTGGCGACCATGCTCATCTGTTAATGCCTGTTATCCCATTCAGGGTGGGAACACGATCAGAGCGCTGCTGAAGGTGGCCAAGAAGACGGTGCCAGAGCATGAGTGGAAGCAGACCCCGGTGGTCCTGAAAGCCACAGCCGGGCTCCGCCTCCTACCCGTGGAGAAGGCTAATGCTCTGCTGGATGAGGTATGCACGTTTTCTCTACCCTCAGACAGTTTGGCACAGGGATGACCCGTCCCGCCAAGGATAGGGTCGAGAAACCGCTAAGTGCTTACAAGTGTCCTTGAAAGAACGGGGAAAACTCTTCTGACTTTTTGGTGGCCATCACTGTGCAAAATGTAGTGGAATATGTCAATTGAAATATTAAATTGAATTATTAAATTAATGCAGCTACTCTAGCTATGCTTGTGGTTTTTGAATTCCATCATTCTCAGACAAATGAATGATTCCTGAGTCTAGATAAAAGAGATATAATGGTATTTTAGCTTCATGTTTTGTTCTTATTGTCTTTCTTCAGGATGTTCTTTGTTAATATGCACTCTCACCATAAATTGTCTATGTAGGTTCGGGAAGTCTTTGGCGAGTCCCCCTTCTTTGTACCAAACAACAGTGTCTCCATAATGAATGGAACAAATGAAGGTATGCCATTATGTTGGTATGTCACCAACATCTCTCTAATTTTATTTTACGCTACTTTGGTATTTTGGTTATGTTGGTAAAGAGTGAAACTCATTCAATCTTTTAATTGCAGACATTGTTTAGATTAGCAAAACACTGCAGTATTGTCAAACCAGGTGATTAGTACAGTGGGGCAAAAAAGTATTTAGTCAGCCACCAATTGTCAAAGTTCTCCCACTTAAAAAGATAAGAGAGGCCTGTAATTTTCATCATAGGTACACTTCAAGTATGACAGACAAAATTAGAAAACAAATCCAGAAAATCACATTGTAGGATTTTAAATGAATTTATTTGCAAATTATGGTGGAAAATAAGTATTTGGTCACCTACAAACAAGCAAGATGTCTGGCTCTCACAGACCTGTAACTTCTTCTTTAAGAGGCTCCTCTGTCCTCCACTCGTTACCTGTATTAATGGCACCTGTTTGAACTTGTTATCAGTATAAAAGACACCTGTCCACAACCCCAAACAGTCACACTCCAAACTCCACTATGGCCAAGACCAAAGAGCTGTCAAAGGACACCAGAAACAAAATTGTAGACCTGCACCAGGCTGGGAAGACTGAATCTGCAATAGGTAAGCAGCTTGGTTTGAAGAAATCAACTGTGGGAGCAATTATTAGGAAATGGAAGACATACAAGACCACTGATAATCTCCCTCGATCTGGGGCTCCACGCAAGATCTCACCCCGTGGGGTCAAAATGATTACAACGGTGAGCAAAAATCCCAGAACCACACGGTGGGGACCTAGTGAATGACCTGCAGAGAGCTGGGACCAAAGTAACGAAGCCTACCATCAGTAACACACTACGCCGCCAGGGACTCAAATCCTGCAGTGCCAGACGTGTCCCCCTGCTTAAGACAGTACATGTCCAGGCCCGTCTGAAGTTTGCTAGAGAGCATTTGGATGATCCAGAAGAAGATTGGGAGAATGTCATATGGTCAGATGAAACCAAAATATAACTTTTTGGTAAAAACTCAACTCGTCATGTTTGGAGGACAAAGAATGCTGAGTTGCATCCAAAGAACACCATACCTACTGTGAAGCATGGGGGTGGAAACATCATGCTTTGGGGCTGTTTTTCTGCAAAGGGGCCAGGACGACTGATCCGTGTAAAGGAAAGAATGAACGGGGCCATGTATCGTGAGATTTTGAGTGAAAAACTCCTTCCATCAGCAAGGGCATTGAAGATGAAACGTGGCTGGGTCTTTCAGCATGACAATGATCCCAAACACACCGCCCGGGCAACGAAGGAGTGGCTTCGTAAGAAGCATTTCAAGGTCCTGGAGTGGCCTAGCCAGTCTCCAGATCTCAACCCCATAGAAAATCTTTGGAGGGAGTTGAAAGTCCGTGTTGCCCAGCAACAGCCCCAAAACATCACTGCTCTAGAGGAGATCTGCATGGAGGAATGGGCCAAAATACCAGCAACAGTGTGTGAAAACCTTGTGAAGACTTACAGAACACGTTTGACCTCTGTCATTGCCAACAAAGGGTATATAACAAAGTATTGAGATAAACTTTTGTTATTGACCAAATACTTATTTTCCACCATAATTTGCAAATAAATTCATTAAAAATCCTACAATGTGATTTTCTGGATTTTTTTTCTCATTTTGTCTGTCATAGTTGAAGTGTACCTATGATGAAAATTACAGGCCTCTCTCATCTTTTTAAGTGGGAGAACTTGCACAATTGGTGGCTGACTAAATACTTTATTGCCCCACTGTATATACCAACTCTTTCCTCATAAGAGCTCTATTGCTACCTCATAGAGCAACTAAATAACCTTGTCTGAGTTCCCTTCCCACGCCCAATATTAAGTGATCCTCCACATCACTCATTAAGACACACGCACTAACTCCTGTTTCATCAGATGTGCAATTCATTAGACTCACTTTATGAGAACCATAACATGAGATCTGAGACAGTCGTAATTACCTGGGTTGGTCTATCCATGTCAGACAAATATTACTAATGTAGCACAGCTGCTAAATTATATTTAAAAAAACTCCAATCTCTGAACTGACAGTTCAGTCTGTCCTCTATGCATGTGTTCAAATGGCAATATGTATCAGTACTTCCAACTACAAGACTACAAAGGCAACAATTGCACATGATTCTGTTCAAGGGAATGTTAACACTCTCTCCATCTACTCTCTCTCGTAGGAGTCCTGGCCTGGGTAACGGTGAACTTTTTGACAGGTAAGGCATTGCTCATGTTTTGCTAAGGTGGTGTTAATGGTCAGGGGGGTCATTTCTGAGGTTTACACTGTACACAGTTGCCGGGCAGTGAAAGACTCCTGTCTTTGTCTGACTGTCTTGTATTGAGTCATGTTGGCCACCATCTGGTCACGATGGGATGTAAAATTCCCTCAATTTTCACGCAGTGTTTGTGTAATAAGAGGCGATTTCTTTTCAAACCTATCCTATGGCCCAAACAATAGCCTTTTTCTTCCTCTCGATGGCCACAGACCTACAGTGCATTCAGAAAGTATTCAGATCCCCTCCCTTTTTCCACATTTTGTTACGTTACAACCTTATTCTAAAATGGTTTAAATACATATTTTTCCCCATCAATCTACACAATACCCCACAATGACAAAGCAAAAAAAGTTTTTATACATTTTTGCAAATGTATTGAAAATAAAAAACAGAAGTACCTTATTTACATAAGTACTCAGACCCTTTGCTATGTTACTTGAAATTGAGCTCAGGTGCTTCCTGTTTCCATTGATCATCCTTGAGATATTTCTACAACTTGATTGGAGTCCACCTGTGGTAAATTCAATTAATTGGACATGATTTGGAAAAGCACACACCTGTCTGGTCCCACAGTTGACAGTGAATGTCAGGGCAAAAACAAAGCCATGAGGTCAAAGGAATTGTCTGCAGAGCTCTGAATCAGGGTTGTGTTGAGGCACAGATCTGGGGCAGGGTACCAAACAATGTCTGCAGCATTTAAGGTCCCCAAGAACACAGTGGCCTCAATAATTTTTAAATGGTAGAAGTTTGGAACTACCAGGACTCTTCCTAGAGCTAGTCGCCCGACCAAATTGGGCAATCGGGGGAGAAGGGACTTGTTCACGGAGGTGACCAAAAACCCGATGGTCACTCTGACAGAGCTCCAGAGTTCCTCTGTGGAGATCGGATAACTTTCCAGAAGGACAACCATCTCTTCAGCACTCCACCAATCAGGCCTTTATAGTAGAGTGGCCTGACGGAAGTCACTCCTCAGTAAAAGGCACATGACAGCCTGCTTTGAAGTTTACCAAAAGGCACCTAAATGACTCTCAGACCATGAGAAACAAGATTCTCTGGTCTGATGAAACCAAGATTGAACTCTTTGGCCTGAATGCCAAATGTCACATCTGGAGGAAACCTGGCCCCATCCCTACGGTGAAGCATGTTGGTGGCAGCATCTTGCTGTTTGGATGTTTTTCAGCTGCAGTGACTAGGAGACTAGTCAGGATCAAGAGAAAGATGAAGGGAGAAAAGTACAGAGAGATCCTTGATGAAAACCTGCTTTCAGACTGGGGGCGAAGGTTCACCTTCCAACAGGGCAACCACCCTAAGCACACAGCCAAGACAACACAGGAGTGGTTTCGGGACAAGTCTCTGAATGTCCTTGAGTAGCCCAGCCAGAGCTCAGACTTGAACCTGATCGAACATCTCTGTAGAGACCTGAAAATAGCTGTGCAGTGACGCTCCACATCCAACCTGACAGAGCTTGAGAGCATCTGCAGAGAAGAATGAGTGAAAATCCCCAAACACAGGTGTGCCAAGCTTGTAGCGTCATACTCAAGAAGACTGCTACTCTAATTTCCGCAATGTATACAAGGCCCTCCCCCACTCTCCTTTCGGCAAATCTGACCACGACTCCATTTTGCTTTCCCCTTCCTATAGGCAGAAACTCAAACAGGATGTACCCGTGATAAGGACTATACACGCTGATTGAGTTTATAAGGAAGTGCAAAGGAGATGTTGTACCCACTGATTATTAAAACCTACCCTAACCAGAAACTGTGGATAGATGGCGGCATTCATGCAAAACTGAAAGCGCGGACCACCGCATATAAATATGGAAAGGTGACTGGGAATATGGCCAAATACAAACAGTGTAGTTATTCCCTCCGCAAGGCAGTCAAACAAGCGAAATGTCAATACAGGGACAAAGTGAAGTCACAATTCAATGGCTCAGACATGAGACGTATGTGGCAGGGTCTACAGACAATCAGACGACAAAAAGAAAATCAGCCACATCACGGACACTGACGTCTTGCTTCCAGACAAACTTGACACCTTCTTTGCCCACTTTGAGGATAATACAGTGCTACCGACGTGGCCCACTACCAAGGACTGTGGGCTCACCTTCTCCGTGGCCGACGTGAGTAAGCCATTTAAAGGTGTTAACCCTCGCAAGGCTGTCAGCCCAGACGGCATCCCTAGTGGCGTCCTCAGAGCATACGCAGACCAGCTGGCTGGTGTGCTTACGGACGTATTCAATCTCCCCCTATCCCAGTCTGCTGTCCCCACATGCTTCAAGATGGCCAGCATTGTTCCTGTACCCAAGAAGGCAAATGTAACTGAACTGAATGACTATCGCCCCGTAGCACTCACTTCTGTCATCATGAAGTGCTTTGAGACTAGTCAAGGATCAAATCACCTCCACCTTACCTGTCACCCCACTTCAATTTGTGTACCGCCCTAATAGGTCGCCATCACACTGTCCTATCCTATCTGGACAAGAGGAATACATATATAAGCATGCTGTTCATTGCCTACAGTTCAGCATTCAACACCATAGTACCCTCCAAGCTCATCATTAAGTTTGAGGCCCTCGGTCTCAACCCTGCCCTGTGCAATTGGGTCCTAGACTTCCTGACGGGCCACCCCCAGGTGAAGGTAGGAAACAATACCTCCACTTTGCTGAATCTCAGCACTGGTGCCCCACAAGGGTGCATGCTCAGCCCCCTCCTGTACTCCCTGTTCACCCATGATTGCTTAGCCAAGCACGCCTCCAACTCAATCATCAAGTTTGCAGACGACCTAACAGTAGTAGGCTTGATTAAAAACAATGACGAGACGGCCTATAGGGAGGAGGTGAGGGCACTCGGGAGTGTGGTGTCAGGAAAACAACCTCTCATACAATGTCAACAAAACAAAGGAGATGATCGTGGACTTCAGGAAAACGCAGAGGGAGCACCCCCCTATCCACATCGATGGGACAGCAGTGGAGAAGGTGGGAAGTTTTATGTTCCTTGGCGTACACATCACGGACAAACTGAAATGGTCCACCCACACAGACAGTGTGGTGAAGGCGCAACAGCACCTCTTCAACCTCAGGAGGCTGAAGAAATTTGGCTTGTCACCTAAAACCCTCACAACTTTTACAGATGCACAACTCAGAGCATCCTGTCGGGCTGTATCACTGCCTGGTACGGTAACGGCACCGCCCACAACCGCAGGGCTCTCCAGAGGGTGGTACGGTCTGTACAACGCATCACCGGGGGCAAACTACCTGCCCTCCAGGACACCTACATCACCCGATGTCACAGCAAGGCCAAAAAGATCATCAAGGACAACAACTACTTGAGCCACTGCCTGTTCACCCCGCTACCATCCAGAAGGTGAGGTCAGTACAGGTGCATCAAAGCTGGGACTGAGAGACTGAAATATAGCTTCTATCTCAAGGCTATCAGACTGTTAAACAGTCATCACTAACACAGAGAGGCTGCTGCCTAAATACAGACTTGAAATCATTAGCCACTTTAATAAATGCATCACTAGTCACTTTAATAATGCCACTTTAATAACGTTTACATATCTTGCATTACTCATCTCATATGTATATACTGTATTTTATACCATCTATTGCAACTTGCCTATGCCGCTCGGTCACTTCTCATCCATATATTTATATGTATATATTCTTATTCCATTCCTTTACTTAGATTTGTGTGTATTAGGTAGTTGTTGTGGAATTGTTAGATTACTTATTAGATATTGCTGCACTGTTGGAACTAGAAGCCCAAGTATTTCGCTACTGTAACGGTTCTCTTGTGGTGAAGGAGAGTCGGACCAAAATGCGGCGTGTAGATTACGATTCATGTTTAATGACAAACACACTAAACACAAACACTACAAAACAATAAACGTAATGAACGTAACGAAAACCGAAACAGCCTATACTTGTGTAAACTAACACAGAACAAGGACATCAGGACACTAAGGACAATCACCCACGAAACACTCAAAGAATATGACTGCCTAAATATGGTTCCCAATCAGAGACAACGATAAACACCTGCCTCTGATTGAGAACCACTTCAGACAGCCATAGACTTAACTAGAACACCCCACTAAACTACAATCCCAATACCAACACACCACATACAAAAACCCATGCCACACCCTGGCCTGACCAAATAAATGAAGATAAACACAATATATTTCGACCAGGGCGTGACAGCTACACTCACAATAACATCTGCTAACCATGTGTATGTGACCAATAAAATTTGATTTGAAGACTCAAGGCTGTAATCGCTGCGTAAAAAGGTGCTTCAACAAAGTACTGAGTAAAAGGTCTGAATACTTATGTAAATGTGATATTTCCGTTTTTTATTTTTAATACATTCGCATTGTCAATATGGGGTATTGTGTGTAGATTGACGTAGAATTTGTTTTATTTAATCCATTTTGGAATAAGGTTGTAACGTAACAAAATGTGGAAAAGGTGAAGGGGGTCTGAATACTTTCTGAAGGCCCTGTATACAGTGGGGCAAAAAAGTATTTAGTCAGCCACCAATTGTGCAAGTTCTCCCACTTAAAAAGATGAGAGAGGCCTGTAATTTTCATCATAGGTACACTTCAACTATGACAGACAAAATTAGAAAAAAAATCCAGAAAATCACATTGTAGGATTTTTAATGAATTTATTTGCAAATTATGGTGGAAAATAAGTATTTGGTCACCTACAAACAAGCAAGATTTCTGGCTCTCACAGACCTGTAACTTCTTCTTTAAGAGGCTCCTCTGTCCTCCACTCGTTACCTGTATTAATGGCACCTGTTTGAACTTGTTATCAGTATAAAAATACACCTGTCCACAACCTCAAACAGTCACACTCCAAACTCCACTATGGCCAAGACCAAAGAGCTGTCAAAGGACACCAGAAACAAATTGTAGACCTGCACCAGGCTGGGAAGACTGAATCTGCAATAGGTAAGCAGCTTGGTTTGAAGAAATCAACTGTGGGAGCAATTATTAGGAAATAGAAGACATACAAGACCACTGATAATCTCTCTCGATCTGGGGCTCCACGCAAGATCTCACCCCGTGGGGTCAAAATGATCACAAGAATGGTGAGCAAAAATCCCAGAACCACAAGGGGGGACCTAGTGAATGACCTGCAGAGAGCTGG
Source organism: Oncorhynchus tshawytscha (assembly GCF_018296145.1). Taxonomy (NCBI): domain Eukaryota; kingdom Metazoa; phylum Chordata; class Actinopteri; order Salmoniformes; family Salmonidae; genus Oncorhynchus; species Oncorhynchus tshawytscha. Next base: position 32,372,331 of record NC_056439.1, on the reverse strand, counting down.
GACCAAAGTAACAAAGCCTACCATCAGTAACACACTACGCCGCCAGGGACTCAAATCCTGCAGTGCCAGACGTGTCCCCCTGCTTAAGCCAGTACATGTCCAGGCCCATCTGAAGTTTGCTAGAGAGCATTTGGATGATCCAGAAGAAGATTGGGAGAATGTCATATGGTCAGATGAAACCAAAATATAACTTTTTGGTAAAAACTCAACTCGTCGTGTTTGGAGGACAAAGAATGCTGAGTTGCATCCAAAGAACACCATACCCACTGTGAAGCATGGGGGTGGAAACATCATGCTTTGGGGCTGTTTTTCTGCAAAGGGACCAGGACGACTGATCCGTGTAAAGGAAAGAATGAACGGGGCCATGTATTGTGAGATTTTGAGTGAAAACCTCCTTCCATCAGCAAGGGCATTGAAGATGAAACGTGGCTGGGTCTTTCAGCATGACAATGATCCCAAACACACTGCCCAGGCAATGAAGGAGTGGCTTCGTAAGAAGCATTTCAAGGTCCTGGAGTGGCCTAGCCAGTCTTTGGAGGGAGTTGAAAGTCCGTGTTGCCCAGCAACAGCCCCAAAACATCACTGCTCTAGAGGGGATCTGCATGGAGGAATGGGCCAAAATATCAGCAACAGTGTGTGAAAACCTTTTGAAGACTTACAGAAAACCTTTGACCTCTGTCATTGCCAACAAAGGGTATATAACAAAGTATTGAGATAAACTTTTGTTATTGACCAAATACTTATTTTCCATCATAATTTGCAAATAAATTCATTAAAAATCCTACAATGTGATTTACTGTGATTTTTCTCATTTTGTCTGTCATAGTTGAAGTGTACCTATGATGAAAATTACAGGCCTCTCATCTTTTTAAGTGGGACAACTTGCACAATTGGTGGCTGACTAAATATTTTTTTGCCCCACTGTATCTGTTAGAATGCCAGTCTTTGTCTCAGGCGGGTGGTTGGAATATGAATGAATGCTAAATGCAGTATGTGGTCAATGTACAGTACGTGTATGTTCTACTTTCTGTTTATAATGTTGATGATGGATAGCATCCTGTCTATAGTTTTCTATTTCCAATTCTGTGTGTTTGACTTTCCATCTGTTTGCTTTAGGTCACTTGTATGCCAAGACCAGGAAGACAGTGGGTATCCTGGACTTGGGTGGAGGATCTACCCAGATCACTTTCCTTCCAAAATCAAAGGTAAATGTTCAACTGAACTCCACTGTTAGTGACATTTTGCAAAGATTGAGAGAACTATTGCTATTTCATGACATATTACTGAACACCTCTCTCTGTTCCCATAGAAAACAGTGTTCACCGCCCCAGCCAGTTACATTGCCAACATCAACATGTTCAATAACACTCTACAGCTCTACACTCACAGGTTTGTAATCAACCATTGCTACACAGCAGGTACTTTATATGTCATGGCATACAATGCAAAACAGTATACTCACATTACTTTGGCATGGTCATGAATGTATTCTGAATTTCTGTCCTCATTCAGCTACCTTGGAAATGGACTTGTAGCTGCGCGATTGGCAACTCTTGGGGCTTTGGGAGCTGATGGTAATTTAAAATGGGCATATTTACTTAGATATGCAAGCTTATCTGCAGTCATTCATCTGTTCATGACAGATGAATAGATTTGTATAATGCTGCAAGACACACTTAAGATTTCTATAAATCAGACACTATTTAAATGTCATCCTCGGGGGGACAATGGACAATCCTATAACCAATCTGGTTTATTCTTTCAGGTCTGGAGTGGAAAGTTTTCACAAGCTCCTGTCTACCCAAGAAGTTCAGAGAGGACTGGACTTTTGGTGGAATCACTTACAAAGTTAGCGGAATTCCTGATGGTAAGCTCAAAATAAAACATACCATTTCGATAACATCATTTAAAAAAATAATCCTCTAATCTAGAAATCAATTATTCTGTCTCCGATAGCTCAATGTAAGAGTTTAGTTGAGTAAGAGTTGGGAACATTTTTCCACTGGAGCCAGCTGCACTGTGGTGCAAAATGCATGTTTTGTCATTCTTTCTCTCTGCACTCAGACTTTCAACAGTTATAATACAGCAAACCTTGTATTTAAATGAGAGGAAAATTGTCAGTTTACTCCGCAAATAATGCAACACTCCCATACCACAGTCATGTAGCCAAAAGATACTGGGTTAGTCCCAGAGATGTTATTTCTCTGTGTAACGAAAGGCTTGATGTTGACCGCTCACAATTATGTGGTAAAAATAGATCACCCAACAGGCCTATGCTAAGTGCTACTCTTGTCAGCACTTGGTTTCCCTGGTTGTAACCAACCAATCCCAGGATGCTGTGAGTGTACTTTTAGGGTTTTTCGAGTGTCGCACTCTTGAGAGCCCATAGCCTCAACCCCATTTTGACATCATAAAGAGGCTCCAGGGTCTCCCAGTGCATTCCACCACAAGCATGCAGCAAACTCAGTTATTTCACTCTCATTTGAAAATAAACATTTTATTGTTGGTGCTGATTTTGAATTATCCTTGATAACAACTGAATTGGGTGTTTTGTTGTCATAAAGCTGACGTAACGCTGTAATCTAAATATGATACCTACCTTGAAGATTGAGTACAGCTTGTGTTAGATACTAAGGATGTGATCTCTCTCCAGGCTATGCAGGGTACAAGCTGTGTTACTATGAGGTGATGAGGGTGGTGAAAGGCATCGTGCACCAGCCATTCGAGATAAAGGGCAGCAGCATCTTCTACGCCTTCTCCTACTACTTCGACAGAGCTGTGGAGTCAGGCCTCATTGGTGAGAAGACACACAGAGCAGGACAGCTACAAAATCCCCATTCAGTCTGCATCCAGTAAAACCTCAATGATATGAAGTGTTTAAATAAAAATAATGGTTTAATGGTTTTCTACTCAAATACATTTACTGCATTTTTCATGATTATGCTTGGAAAACTGAAATGACAACTGTTGTAGCAGATCACTAGAAGTAAGCTAGTCTTGTTTTTGTTTTCCAGATGGCAGTCGGGGTGGTATGGTAGAAGTCAGGGACTTCAAGAAGAGAGCCAAAGAAGGTGAGAGAGTCCTAGGCTTTTCTCTTAGACACATGTTGACTATATTGATACAGTACACAGTGTACAATCAAGAACTGTTGGTGTTTATTTTAGACTCCAACAATCTCACAAGGCTTCACAAAATATCAGTTCCTTACCCCACAAAGTTTGCCTGCAAAAATACACGCTGTTTGAACTCACACAAATATTCAACCTTGTTAGTGGCCAAACTTCTTCTTGACACAGCTAACCTAACATTGGCACATTGGCACACATCTGCCATTTCCAATATAACCAAGGACCATTAGATGAAATGTCTGATTCTTAACTGTTCTTGGAGCATACACAAATACATTAATATTCTACATACACTTGGACATTTACCTAAGACATTTACACATAATTGACTAATGTGATGTGAAAAGTGTCCTGACGCGTTAGATGGACAAAATAGCCTTGGTTAATCCATTAGAGTATGTGGCAAAATAAATACCCATGTTGTGCTAGATTTACAGCTAGCAGGAGTGAGTTGGTGTGTTATGTAATGTCTATTTGCATTGTGAGAACACTTTCACATGGTCTCGATGAACACGTCTGGCATTGGGCAGGTTGGCAGGCAGTTGACCTGGGCAGCTCTGAGCTCTGTCTCTTGTACCTTGTACCTGACAGCCACACAACACCCAACCCGACCCGGGGGCTGAGACTGAGAGAAACACGCTGTGTACAGCTAGTCTGTTTGGCTCGGCCTCCCACCCCCAGATTCACCAACATGTGTTGACCCTTGACTCTTCTCACACCCCCTTGCTCAGTCAGCTAAACAAACTAAATAAACAAAACAAGATGACCAGCTTTCTATAATGTGGCACACGGGTTAGAGGTTGTGTGCTGCTTGACCCCACTTTGAACAGGACACAAGATATCTCTAAATACACCCACCTGTGCTCTCTGCTTTCTGCCAGTGGTATGTGAGTTGTTAATGTAGTGCCGTCTTGTTTTTGTTTAAGTGTGCAACAAGATGACCAAGTACCGTCCCATCAGCCCCTTCCTCTGCATGGATATGACATATATCACATGCCTGTTGAAGGAGGGCTTTGGCTTCAAGGACAACACAGTGCTGCAGGTGAGACAGTCAGGAACAGGTCACTGGGCACACAGGGAGGGGACAGGCACCAAGAGGTTAATAGGTCAACTTAACATGATGGTTTATTTTGTATGTTTTTTTTCTTGTTCTGATCCACAGCTCGCCAAGAAGGTGAACAATGTTGAGACAAGTTGGGCCTTGGGAGCCACATTCGATCACTTCAACAACCTCAACATCCACTAAGGGCAGCTATTCTACCTGCCTGCGAGCACTGAGAGGGACAGCCTGTTAATGGGGGCACCCCCCCGACCATCCCTCCCACCTGCTCAGCAGCACTGCCAAGCTTTTCCAGCCAACCCCTCCCCTCCGTCCCCAGCACCCTCCTGCAAATAATCCAAGAACTGTTGACAAAGAAATCACTATATTTTTTATAATGAAGGACAGCTATTTCTACTGTATGTTTCATCCATAATTAGTGAGTTGACTTTATTTTTGTAAAGCAAGCGTTTATACAGTATATGCGCTTCCTTCGGGGTGTCTGACCTGAAATGCAGTCTTATTTGGCTACCTTTGAGCATGTAGAGTTGTTAGAAGCACTGCAACTAGTCAGGTATTTAGAGAACTTTGGTGCTTACTGTGGTCCTGGAGTGCACTGTAATGTACAGTGTAATATTTGGAGAGAAAATAAGTTGCAGGAATGCAACCTTCAGTCATAGCTCTGAATGCAACTCATTCTATCTGGAAATATATTTCCAGTACATCATACTGTAGGACAGGTGAACAAGATATTTTCCCTCACAAGAGTTAAGCAATATATCATTGAAGTTAAGTAAACAGAAACGTTTCCCCTCATACTTTGCACATAACACTTTAACTGCCTATGCTGTAGCTGAGAACTGTTGGATGTTGTCTACAGAGTTGTACATATTCATCAATGTTAAAGGAGGTGACCAATTTGCCACAACTCAGGGGGCAAGTAAAGCACAGAGGGTGAGATGGTAGTGTTCTCACTGAGTATGTCTTGCATTTGATATATGAATACATACGTTATGACGTTGATGCCTATGTTTTGAAAGTGCAGCCTTAGTAGATTTGTGGCCTTGTGTAGAATGGCCAGTTGAATTGAATCAGAAAAGTGAGTGCTTTGTGTTTCTGACTGTTGGTAAAGTCTGTGTTATTTGTGTTGTCTACAGTGCAGCACTAAATGGTCATTGTTCGATCAACCGTGGCAAGACTACATGACCCTCTCCAAATTACAATGTAGCTTTGGCTTGTGGCTGTATTCAGCAACCAGTCATTTCAATATCCCTCTAGTACTATATCATCCATAGACTGATACATACAGCCTAAGAAGCATGTCAGGTATATCAAAGACCGTAAACCCATATCTTTCAGTTGTGCGGATATAGCTCTAGGTGCAAGGCACATACATGCTTATTAATACTGTTTGGAATTTTCTTGTGAACTGTACAAATATTTAAATCTCAGATCCTGATTATTTTGAATGCTGGTGCAATTTGTACAAAATGAACTTCGCTGTATAATTGCTCTAATGCAATGCATTAGCCTATTCAACAATAGCCGCTATATGTTCAGTAGCAAATATGTACAATAACTACTGCTGTATATAATACTACAAAGTAAACCTGTATAAGTAAAATACTTACCAGACTGTAACTGCTTTGACTTTGCAAAAGAGAACTTTATTTCTGCTGCATAATGTTCAAAGTTAAGGTGAACTGCTGGATAACTGATCATGTAAATCACATTTTATGAAAACCTGGTGCAAGTAAAACATACTTGTATAATGTATGTTTGAATAAAATATTAAAAGTGTACTTGGTGTACAGGTACAGTGCCTTAAGAAAGTATTCATACCTTGAATTATTCCATGTTACAGCCTGAATAAAAATAAATAATAATAATCACACCTATCTACACACGAAAGGCTGAAACATGAAGACTTATTTTTAGAAATGTTAGCAAATTTATTGAAAATGAAATACAGAAATATCTAATTTACATAAGTATTTACACCCCTTTGCTATGCGCTCCAAATTGGAGTCAGATGCATCCAATTTCCATTGATCATCTTTGAGATGTCGCTACAACTTGATTGGGTTCTTGGTCACCTGTCTGTGTATTTTCTTTCTAAGGAACTACCCAGACTCTGCCTAGAGCTGGCATTCAGACCAAACTGATCAACCAGACAAGAAAGATCTTGGTCAGGTAGGTGACCAAGAACCCAATGAACACTGACCAAACTACAGAGTTCCTTAGCTGAGATGGGAGAACCTGCCAGAAGGACAATATCTACTGCACTTCACCAATCTGGGCTTTAAGGGAGAGAGCCAGACGGAAGCCACTCTTGAAAAAAAGAGCACATGACAGCATGCCTGAAGTTTGCAAAAAGGCACATGAAAGACAGATAAGGCAAAAGAATCTGTGGTCTGATGAGAGAAAAATATTACTATTTGGAATGGAAAGCGCTATGTCTGGAGAAAACCAGGCAGTTCATCCCACGACGAACACCTTTCCTACCGTGAAACATGGTGGTGGCAGCATCATGCTATAGGGATGCTTTTCAGTGGCAGGGACTGGGAGAGTCCTTGATGAGAACCTGTGCAAACAACAGACTGGGGGTGAAGACTTACATTCCAACAGGACAATGACCCCAAGCATACAGCCAATGCAACACTGGAATGGCTTCTGAACAAGAATGTGAAAGTCCTTGAGTGGCCTAGCCAAAGCTCAGACTTGAATCCCATTGAAAATCTGTGGAAAGACTTGAAGATTGCTGTTCACAGCCGCTCCCCATCTAACTTAACAGAACTTGAGGGAGAAGTTGGGAGAAAAATTCCCAAATCCAGAACTGCCAAGTTGATACAGACATACTCAAGACGACTCAAAGATGTAATCACCGCCAAAGGTGTTTCTATAAAGTATTGACTCAAGGGGGGTGAATACTTAAGTAAATTATATATTTATGCATTTCATTCTCAATACATTTGCAAAACATTTTAAATACATGTTTTCTGAAACAAATTTTCTGTCATAAAAATTCCAACAGATTGTGAAACTGTGATACAGAATGATGCTTGGAAGTTTCCAAAATCATCAACACACAAAGAAAGACATGCAGGTATAGCGATGTTCATGTAATAACAGAGCATAATATACAACTTTATTAATTTACACTTTACATTCCATTCACAAAGTCACAGTGGCATATCATCTTTGGAGTCCCGTCAAACTGCCACTTCAGGACCAGTGTACGTGTCACTCGCTTGCAAACGCCATGTTCTGCTCCTGGAGAGACAAAGAACGAGATCAACATCCATTTCCATCCATCCATCCATACTTATCCATATGCGTATAGCACTAGCTAGTGTTACTAAATCCAATTACTAGCATCTTTCCTGTCTGCATAAAAAGTGGCACAACAAACCTCTGTATGCGATATCTGTAGACTGGGAAACTGAACATTTAATATGGAAAAATGTCAAGCATAACTTTGGGTCTCCAGGGGGGAAATGCCTTTACAACCAGTTACGGTTGCTTTGGTCTGAATCACTTAGTATGAAATAAAGCCATTTCACATGAGCGGTCTGTAATAAAAGGGGTGTGAAAACACAAGTCAATACCGCTGTAACGCAGCCCCGGGGCCAGCCCTGCACCCCACCCACACACTTTCGGTAACGCTAAATTTGGGGCTAAACTTAGCTGCTGTAGTAGTAGGTTCTCGACCATGGAAATTATAGGCAGTGCTGAAGTAAAAAGCCATGTAATCAGAAGAGGGTGGGGTGGGGTCATGGGCAAAGCCAAGGTGGAGATTACTGCTGAGAGATGACCCAACCTTGGGGGTTCAAGAAGTGATCAATTCTACTTGAACAAGTGTTGTATGATCGAAGAGTTGGGGGTTCACTTTAGTAAAGAGAGAGACAGCATACTTTTATGGCTGGTAGTGTGTTGGTGGCTTGCAGACCGAAGGTGTGTAAGAGAACCACATGGGCAGCGTTAGTTGAGTAGAGTCGTTTCATCATGTCGATGGCGGCCATCATGGGCAGGTTGTGTCGCTGCCGTTCCGCCTCATATTCCAGATGCTGCATGGCCCCTGCACAACGCAGCACAGAGTAGAGCAAAACACCAGGGGTTACATGGCCCCTTCACAACGCAGCACAGAGTAGAGCAAAACACCAGGGGTTACATGGCCCCTGCACAACGCAGCACAGAGTAGAGCAAAACACCAGGGGTTACATGGCCCCTGCATAACACAACACAGAGTAGAGCAAAACACCAGGGGTTACATGGCCCCTGCACAACGCATAACACAACACAGAGTAGAGCAAAACACCAGGGGTTACATGGCCCCTGCATAACACAACACAGAGTAGAGCAAAACACCCGGGGTTACATGGCCCCTGCATAACTGCAGAGTAGAGCAAAACACCCGCAGCAGAGTAGAGCAAAACACCAGGGGTTACATGGCCCCTGCATAACACAATACAGAAAACACCCGTAGAGCAAAACACCCGGGGTTACAATGGCCCCTGCATAACACAACACAGAGTGGCCCCTGCATAACACAACACAGAGTAGAGCAAAACACCAGGGGTTACATGGCCCCTGCATAACACAACACAGAGTAGAGCAAAACACCCGGGGTTACATGGCCCCTGCATAACACAACACAGAGTAGAGCAAAACACCAGGGGTTACATATCATGGAGGAAAGAGTTTCATATTCTGGTCCTGTGAACATTTTATTTTAATTTTTGTTGCATTCAGTCAATACCCTTGGGTTGTGCCGTGGCGGAGATCTTTGTGGGCTATACTCAGCCTTGTCTCAGGATGGTAAGTTGGTGGTTGAAGATATCCCTCTGTTTGGCCCTGTCCGGGGGTGTCCTCGGATGGGGCCACAGTGTCTCCTGACCCCTCCTGTCTCAGCCTCCAGTATTTATGCTGCAGTAGTTTATGTGTCGGGGGGCTAGGGTCAGTTTGTTATATCTAGAGTACTTCTCCTGTCCTATTCGGTGTCCTGTGTGAATTTAAGTGTGCTCTCTCTAATTCTCTCTTTCTCTCTCTCGGAGGACCTGAGCCCTAGGACCATGCCTCAGGACTACCTGACATGATGACTCCTTGCTGTCCCCAGTCCACCTGGCCGTACTGCTGCTCCAGTTTCAACTGTTCTGCCTTATTATTATTGGACCATGCTGGTCATTTATGAACATTTGAACATCTTGGCCATGTTCTGTTATAATCTCCACCCGGCACAGCCAGAAGAGGACTGGCCACCCCACATAGACTGGTTCCTCTCTAGGTTTCTTCCTAGGTTTTGGCCTTTCTATGGAGTTTTTCCTAGCCACCGTGCTTCTACACCTGCATTGCTTGCTGTTTGGGGTTTTAGGCTGGGTTTCTGTACAGCACTTTGAGATATCAGCTGATGTACGAAGGGCTAAATAAATACATTTGATTTGAATACATTGGAGCTATTCTGACTTCAAAATAAAACTAATAAAAGATTCACATGACAGGATTTCCATTTCTATGAAAAAGCAATGTACATACAGTCCTTGGCAGAATGGGAGAAAAAAAAAGAATAAACTTTGGAAGAAAGCCGGTTCTTTTTATAATCAAGAAAACAGCAAGCGTCCTAGCTTGGGTTATGGGAAAAAGCTTATGAGAAACCACTGGCTATGTCTGCTGTGTTTTGTATCTGTTCAGTATAGTCACTAACCCAGATCCTTAAAGTTAGTGAGACAGGCCACATCCCCAAAGCCCAGGTTGGCTCCTTGGCCAGCTAGAGGGTGGACACGGTGTGCTGCATCCCTGCAAAGAAAACTAAAGACCCCCGCCATGTAAACCTAGTCACTACATCTACGGGGTAGGACCTAGTCACTACATCTACGGGGTAGGACCTAGTCACTACATCTACGGGGTAGGACCTAGTCACTACATCTACGTGGTAGGACCTAGTCACTACATCTACGGGGTAGGACCTAGTCACTACATCTACGGGGTAGGACCTAGTCACTACATTTACGGGGTAGGACCTAGTCTAGTCACTACATCTATGGGGTAGGACCTAGTCACTACATCTACGGGGTAGGACCTAGTCACTACATCTACGGGGTAGGACCTAGTCACCACATCTACAGGGTAGGACCTAGTCACTACATCTACGGGGTAGGACCTAGTCACTACATCTACGGGGTAGGACCTAGTCACTACATCTACGGAGTAGGACCAGAGCAAGCATTCCCTTCAAATAGACAGAAATACCAATGATTGAGCTGAGGAATTAACCAACTATTTTTTTAGATGCAGTCGATAATGATTGTTTTTATGACCCTTTTATACCTTTACAGAATAAGGGTATATAAACCTTTTATTTACAAAATTCCAAGTGAATTATAAGTCATGATTTTCCAAGGCAAACCGATGTGAAGTTCAATAACTCAGTGTCCCACAGGGATGAGTGTTGACTTACCCGATGAGGGCCACCCAGTGCCTGATGTACTCTGATGCGTGGCCCATGCCCAGGAGGAACATGACCCGGCTTTTTGGGCCGATTCTTGCCACGCCACTGGCAGACAGAGACGACACAGATAGAGGGAGACAGAGAGAGACACAAAGGGAGAGAGGAAGAGAGAGACAGAGGAAGAGATCAAGCCAGAAAGGAAGAGACAGAGAAAGAGAGGCAGTAAACAGAGGGTAGAGGAATAGACCGACAGAGAAGGGGGCGGTACAGAAAAGATAGAGAGGGGTGTGGTAGACAATTAGAGAGAAGAAGTTAACAAAGATGCAAACTAGAGCAGAAATGCAGAGTGGGTGTACTTTTCCTTTCTAACAAAATGGTTTGGCGGCATTACAGGAGCCTTGCTAATTAAAAGAAGAAGCTGGTCAGGCCATGCTGTTGAATTAGCTAAGTTTGAAAACCATTCCATGCAGTAATGACCAACACTGGCAGACCACAGGTTTAATTAGCGAACCAGGCCTGAAAGCAAGCATGACTGAACCGTGGTGACCCTATTGGCAGGACCAGTAAAAATAGCCGGCTTGGGAAAGCAACTTTAGGCCGGCAACGTTGGCATTGTCTACACGTATGATGTAGTGTAGATAGAGAACAGTGACAAGTGCACCCATTGGTATTGGCTAACTGGTTCATTGGTGCACTTACAGTGTGCATATGTTGGTTTTTTAACAAGAGCATTTCCATTCATAAATGTTATTTTCATATCACATATGGATATATCAGATATCCATTTCTCTCTCTGCTGTATTTTTCCTAGCCATTGTGCTTCTACACCTGCAATACTTGCTGTTTGGGGTTTTAGGCTGGGTTTCTGTACAGAGATATCAGCTGATGTAAGAAGGGCTTTATAAATACATTTGATAAATACTGTAAAACATGAAAATAATAGAGTATCCCTCTAGGTGTTATTATATGGTAATACATGGTGTGTTGGTGAAATTGACAGGTTGTAAGATGTACATCTCACAGATGCAGGACAGCCACAACAGCTGATTGGTCGTAATTCCACTTAACCGTAGGTATCTCCGCCTCCTGCCTCACCATCAAATTTGGTCCATCTGCTCCAATCTGAAAAACAGCCAATCACAGTGGTTATAGCCTAGAGCATCATGGTCAAATGCTAAAAAACAATAACATTCACAACATTCATAAAATAAAAGAGTTACTACTCAGCTGTTGGACTGACCAGTAATTTGCTTTGAAATGTCTGTCCATTGGCCAGGGTGACCTGAACCCAGGGGATGGATTCAGCTACCTGGTGAGACTTGGGCCAAGTGTACATTACCACTTTGGTTTTGTACTGGACCTTCACCTGATCTGACAAACAAAACACAGAGAAAAAGCTGGTCAAAAGCAGAGCCTGGGTTCGCCACAGAGAATTGTTTTAGGTCAAATGCGTACCCCTATTTTCACTAAACAAGAAAGGGACCAGCATTGGTCACACTAATTAAGGCTTTGCTACTTGTTCCCTCCAAAAAGGAAAAAAAGAGAGTAAGGTTTGGCTGTAAGTGACTAAAGCGGTGGAGGATCTACAAACCACCTCGTAAAAACACCATTGGTTTCCCTCTCTGGCAGGGACCAGTTGCCGAGGCTCACATTGACAATCTTCTAAATGGTCTTGGCTTGCCGCATAGGATTGACTAATAGTGTTTATCTACAAGCAGACCATGCCACACTTTCCACTTGCTGCCAGCATGCTGGGGTTGCACTAAAAACTCCCACCTTCTTGGAATATCAGTAGCCAGTCATCCTGAACAAGAAAGGATCTGGAATTACACTTGGCTTTGCCCACTTGAAGAGGTTCCCATCCGCAGATTGACTACTAGTCCTGAACGCGTGACAAATATTGGCTTGCAGTGATTGGAGAGCAGAGCTCCTACAAACCAGCTGGCTCAGTGCATGCTTTTCATGTACTTCCTCAGAAGCAGAGAAACATCATGAACAAAGGAAGAAAAAAGAAAGTAGAGGACCAACTTCATGCACGTAAGGAAAATCTGTTTAGTGCAAAATGTTAAAAAGGCTGTTTATAAATACGTAGTTTTACAGTCGATCACACAGCAGTGCTCAAGTTTCATTTGTGAACCTCAAAAAAGTCTGTCTAATTTGAGCAACAATACAACGTCAGCACTTTAGCATCCTCATGGTGTGGAAGCACATGTCAATATTAAATAGGTCACTGGACCACTGCACGTGTCTTCCCATGGCACTGGGTCTATGGAGTGCTTTAACTGGCACACAGGGAATATGGCGCTTGATTGAAATAGCAGGAAAAATCTGGATGTGTCCAAGAGCTGCACTGGTCTTTAAAAACAGACACTGGGGAAAGTACAAATAAATAAAACACAGGGACAGGATGGAACAAATGTGGTGACATTACATGAGCTGCCAGGCCCAGTGCTCATTAACAGGATGTCAATGGAATCAAGAGGTCTTCTAAGGAGAGTCACATCACTGCTGGTGCATAGAGAGGGTTTCATGTGAAAATCATCAATGCAACTGGACTGTACATGAAGCTGCTTTTCTTACCAGACAGATTCTCCAGCTGTTTTGTTAGGGCTGCCACAATGATGTCGTTCTCCACAATGTATGCCATTTCGTCCTGCAGGTTCTCCTTATCGAATGTAATCAGGGCATCTGAGCAGGCATCCCAAACCTAAATGAGAGACCAATTATCCCTGTGGTCTACAACTCTATCTTTAAACGCACCCCCTTTCCTTATATTTAGCCGGCCAAAGAAGCACAGCCTCATTGAACTGAACACATCAAAGTTGTTCATCTGCAGCCAGAACTTGGCAGCCACTACTTCAAGTACCAACCTAAGTTCTAGGAAGGTCACCAACACCCTTCTGGTTCTATGGAAGTTTACTGAAGCACGATGAAAGGTCATTAGTGATGTTGATTTATGGCAACATTTTTGGCCCAACAAATAAGTAGGCTACAGTAAAACATTAGTTAACATTACTGAGCAAGTAAATATTTGTTCATGTATCCCAAAACAGTTGAGAGTCAGAACGAAAACATAATTGTGGCTCACAATTGAGACTGTCTGAGATGGTTTCTGAAACGGTTCATGCAATGCAGAAAGTGTTTATGCTTATGTAAGACTGATGGCTTGCTACCAAGGTGACAGACCTTATCTTTCAGAAGTAACACAGCTAAACTACTTTTTTCCAACATAAAGTAGTGGGTTTTACTCTACAAGAAAACCACTAATGGTGGTGGGTTTGCAACTTGTGACAAGTGGTTGGCTGCTTGAAAGATTTAATGAAACCAAACTGCAAGTCGTTTTTAAGTTGGAGAAAAATAATACTTCTGTTGATAAGAAATTTGTTGCTATGTACTTATTGTCCTCTTTGCTAGGAGAAATCCCCAAACGGGAGCTTTAAAACCTGTTTATCTTTCCATCCTAACACTCAGACAAGGGAGAGACCATTGGAAATGGCTTACTAATGACTCATAGGGAAACCTTTCCTTTCTCAAAACCCTATTTCAGGTTATATTTCCTTTTTAAGACAGTAGTTAACTTTTTGGGATAGTGAAGATCTTTTTTTAGGTTAACCTCAACGCACTGCTCCTCTATCCTTGTAATATGCATCAGGAAACAAACAAGCAGAAAAAGGAGCAGAGCAGTTAAGGTATTATGGGAGAGGTATATCACCACAATCACCATATGGCATTTTATGATGACATCCTTGGCCATGAGTGAAACCCTGAGGTTTGGTCTTTGATACAAACTGACCACATCTTACAGAAGGGACTCAGCCTGTGCCCACAGCTGTAAAACAGGGTCACTTTGCTGCTGACATCCATACATCCCGTCATCTTTCATCTCCTGCCTCCTGTTTGTCACATGAATCTTTATAATTAGTAGACACAGAGAATGAGTGCCTAGTCAAAGCTGCCAAATAGATTTATTCTTCCTATTAAATGTGCTCCTAATAAATAAACACTCTGCCACTGTGGCCAGAAGAAAAACCAAACCTTTCACCAAGCCAGGGAGTTTTGGTCATCTTTTTAAATGTACCTCCTCCTGTCTTTTGGGTTTGAAAGCACCCTTGCATTTGCATGGCCTATGAGGATGTATAAATTAGGGCGAGGAATGAACGAAATGCGTGTTTTAAACCACTATTGGGTTTGCCTTTTTGTTGTGAACAAATAGATTCCTGAGGAAAATGGCATTGTACAGCACGTTCAGCAAAGTACATGATTGAGTGGAGGTCAAATGGCAATGGAGATGACATTTTCCTGAAATTCTATAGCCAGACAAGTTACTGACGCAAGGAAGTAAGTATATAGTGGTGTAACTAACAATCTACACAAAAGGGTTTTTCAAATTAAAAAAATACCTTTAGTGCTTGTGGTAGAGTGGAGTTTCCAAAAACTGACCTGCATCTTCTGACAGGGCTTACATCTCATGTTCATAATGTGATTCCATGCTCCAACACCTGAAAGGCACACACACTATTTTATATACTACAAGATGCTCATCTATAAAATGTAGAAATATTATGTATGAGGCATACAAGCACCATAATGACTTGTTAAAGGAATTTGATCAAATTAGATATTTAAAAGGAATTTGATCAAATGAGATATGAAGTGGGCAAAGTCAATTTAACTGGGCATGACATAGAGATGGGTATCCAAATCACTACTTTCACTTCCTTATTTACATGCAGTTCATTATCAGGGTGTCAAGTAAAACCCAAGGAGACATGAATAATAGTTTAGAGGATGCCATCAATGACTGATGTAGACTAGAGGCCAGATATGATCCCTGCTAAGCATGTGCGACATGACAGAATGGGACTGATCCCTAACCGACTTCCTGACAACCTGTTCTACTGAGCCACACCTCAAATAGGCTTAATCAGACAGCAAGCTGGCCACCCAAACAAGAGCTATGTTGTCATTGGATTTGATATACTGTCGATATTAACTAGATAAACCAACCCTGACAATAATATTGACTACCAAACTGGATATAAACAACTATTCACTCCTACTGTTCTTTATGAACCTCATACTATTGTAGCCATGTGTATCTGCTGGCAGAGAGGTTTCCGCAATTTTTCTGATGCTATTAGCTGCCAATGGAAAACAGAGCTGCTAATTGTGTACCACTGAGGAGGGTGGCAGAACCTGGGCTGATGGAGCGGACTCTGGTACTATAGGCGTCTGGGACCTTGTCCATCACCTTTTTGTTGCCTGCCTCAAGCAGCAGAATCTTCTTCCCCTCCAAGCTTGGATCCGTGCCTGTCAAAAATAATGAGGATCTATGAAATTGATTGATGCTGCGTCCAAAATGATAAACAGACAGACTATCTAATGATATGATGTTCAGAGCAGTGAAGCATTGTTATAGCCTACATTTTGGCACCACTTGTGGTTTTAAAGAGAACAATAAATTAAAAAGTTCCTCTACATGTTTGTTTTAATTATACCTTACTTAAGCAACATAGAACTAAGACAAATACTTTAGAGGGGTTTCCACTAAATTCTATAGCCACAAAATCGGATTATACAAACACAAAATCGGATTATACAAACACAAAATCAGATGACACAGCCACAAAATCAGATGACACAGCCACAAAATCAGATGACACAGCCACAAAATCAGATGACACAGCCACAAAATCAGATGACACAGCCACAAAATCAGATGACACAGCCACAAAATCAGATGACACTGCGACAAAGTAAAAATTGGCAAAAAAATGTGCTTAACTTCAGGTTAGGGTTCGGTTTAAGGTTAGCAGTGTGGTTAAGATTTAGTTTAAAATTGTATTTTATTTAGATAAATTGTAGACATGGGCGGGGTTTATGATGTTGTGGCTATAGAAATAAGTTTAGAGGGGGCAACTGTAGGGGCAGATTGGGCTGGCTCTTGGCAGCTTCAGGAGATCACCTCGACTCACCTAAAGACCATGCCATAGCGGTCCCAACCATTCCTCCTCCAGATATAATGACATCATAAAGCTCATTTCATGTTCCCCATCTTCTGCTGCACACGCGAGTCCCCTGCAAATGATTCTTGCTCCTGAAAAACGATTCATAGCAACACACCGCCGCCCAATTCCATTTAAAACCAGCGTTACTTTAGTGAGACTATGCATCTTTAAAACAACGTAACGTGGGACTCGTCTAACCCTAAAACAACTCCATCTGTATTGTTGGGATGTTCTTAATCAGGACTAAACTCGCCTTGCATATGTCCTATTCGCAGCGGTGGCCATTCTATAATCCAGCCATGTTGTATATTTATATATATATATATATGAAACAAAGGCGAAAAAAAACATGTAACCGAGGCAGGTACTTCCTGTACTGCTTAACCAATCACAACAAGGAACCGCACTACTTTTATTCACAAGTTATCTGCACTTTGGTGCTATTCATATTAAAACACAATTCAAAACCGAATTCAGAAGGGCAATGTACAAGAGATACAGATTAACACGCCGCTTGCATTAAAAATGTGTAAAATGTATGAACATGATACCTCAAGCATTTACTTCAGCCAATCAAACGTTAGAGGGCTGCAGGGGGTGGAGTCAAATATATTGGTTTTGCTAAACATTATCCAGTAATTCTAAAGTTATAACATTGTAACAGTGTCTGTGGATATATGACGTCGATATATGACTGTCTTTATTGTGAAGCAGGAAGAAGGGGATAAGAATGTTGCGCTGGAATAAGTCTACGGTAGTTCTATCGTGCACGAGCATCAGGTTATTTTCTAATATCTATTTTTCAACATTCCACTATATTTTCATCTCACAATTGATTGTAGTTATGCATTGTGAAACAATACTATTTTTCTGCCCTAAAACAGTAGTTTAGCATGTACTATGTTAACACCATAGACATAAGAATACCTCTCTGCTAAAGTTAGGAGAAGGAGTTTGGTTGCTAGGGTAACCCTTGCGCAGGTTTACACCATGTGCTGCTGGAGTTTTTCTCCTGTTTTTTCCTGATATTTGTCAGTTCTGTGGATAATAAAAATAGCTGGGTTTTTCTCACTGTGAGAGGCGTTTCTTGAAGAGGTGTTTTTGGAATATAATCAAAATGTCTTCCTTTTTCTTCTTTCCATAGCTGTCTGGTGAGTGTTGGGTTCAGGAGGACACACTGCTGCTAGGATGCAGGAGCAGAGGAACATTGTAGATCATCAGGCTTTCCTGGAGGATGGCCTGAGATCAGACGTGCTGCTCCAACACCAGCTGCAAGCAATGAAGGAGGCCCACAAGCAGCAGCTGCAGGAGACAGAGAGGAGACAGGGAGAGGGCCTGAAGAGAAGAATCCAGCAGAACTCTATGCTGTCAGCAGATGTCGACAGGTAGTCTAGTACTCCAGGACCTCCCAACAGGTCAGACAATCGTAGAGGTCTATCACATCCTCTGCAGCCTGGGCATCTGTCACAACTGTCACACAGAGAGGATCACAGCAACTTCAGCATCAAGGCCAACAGAAACAGAGCAGCACCAACTAAGTAAAGAGGAGAAAGAGGAGGTGGAGTGTCAGAGGAAGTTCTGTGCTGTTCCTGTGCTTGTCCAAGTGTTTTTGCGCCTCTATGATGCAGGTGCGACAGAGGGAGAGGAAGGAAGGCCATGAACAGAGGAAGGACTTCATGCTCTCCATGCAGAAGCCCTTCAGCTTCCTGGAGAGAGATGAGAAGAAGAGAGAGAAGCTGATGGAGACCATTTGAAAGGTGTGTTCCCTAAAAAAACATCTCTTGAGATGTTGCTAAGGTACAGGGAATGGTGTTATAAATGTATTATTATCCTCTCTAAATCTATTTTTCCCCCCCACTGAATTCTGCATGCTCTGTAGAGGAGGAGCTGCGCAGGATGATATGCATCCAGCCGAGGGCCCAGGAGAACTTGAGGAAGTCCACAGCACCTATAGAGAACCAAACTCATACTGAGAACCCTGAACCTCACAGCTCCCAGCACACTAAGAAGGAGGTCCTGGCCTTCCTGGATCAGACCACCTCCCAGGTCCCTGACTTAGATAGGCTGCACAAGGCTTTCCACAGGGAAGCCTTGAGGAGGGCCGAGAGGAAAGATGTGACCAAGTGTCAGCCCTTCCACCTGCGGACATCAACCCTGCCCTCAAGAACAAGCAGGAGCAGCTCTGAAAAAGAACAAGTGAGCTTACTGTAGCACTCTGTAAATAGAACTTAGTTCAGTGTAGAACTGATATGATTTTTACTTTGGCTTTGGTTTGTTTCCTCGTGTTATTTTTGTTCTCAGGAATCCATAGTCAGTGCCTTTTTGAAGAGAAGCAATTCCTTTGGTGGTTTAACATCGCTGTCTACAGATACGCTTCCCACCTACATTACAGATGCAGCAAGGAAACGCCGTATGGCCATTAGGTAAGAGGGAACTGTGAACTTCACTATCAGATGTGTTTCTTTCATTTGCACAGATCACAGTAAAGATGACTATTACTCTCTCTCTGTCCTATGGTCCATCAGAAGGTCTGTGGAGCAGAGGGAGAGCACGGAGCAGGAGAGTGCAGAGTTTATGAGGAAACACAGGATGATGTCTCAGGCCATGAAGAAGACAGTGGCTGTCCGTGCCAAGGTCATGGACCCTCACAGCAGCCTGAAAGAGCGCAGAAGCTGAAACAGCACTGGTGAGTACATGGAAATTCCTTAGATGAAAACTAAAAAGAACAGACTGATTAAAGAGTTGTACTGTATTTCTTTACCTAATGTGTCTGTGGCTCTGTACTTGTAGCGAGTCTGAGCAACAAAGGATGAAAGAGTATAAGAAGGAGCTACAGGATATGAAGACCAGAGTCACTGACCATCCTTACCTCTTTGAACAGGTGTCACAGGTAAACTATGGGCTTGCAATGACCTGGAAACTACATGTATGGAATTGCAAACACTTGAGAAGAGCCTTTGAACTGTTAACTGCCCCTTTTCTATTCCATTGCTTTTGATGGAATTGCTCTAGAAACACGCAGAGCGACCTACGCAGAAGCTGGTTTGAATGAGAGTTTGAAACGACACGATCTTCAAATCTGATGACGATTGTGATGACCAAAGTATTGAGAGTAACATGGAGAAAAGGTACCTACAATGACA
Source organism: Oncorhynchus tshawytscha (assembly GCF_018296145.1). Taxonomy (NCBI): domain Eukaryota; kingdom Metazoa; phylum Chordata; class Actinopteri; order Salmoniformes; family Salmonidae; genus Oncorhynchus; species Oncorhynchus tshawytscha. The sequence continues at coordinate 32,352,568 of NC_056439.1, read as the reverse complement.
ACAAGGGTGTGTAGCAGTGTGTCTACCCACTAACTGTTAGTTGTATTCATACAATATATAATACCACTAGGAATACCACTGCAGCTGGAACTCCAAGGGCGCCATGTGGTTTGGTCATTTATACAATGTTGCGTTACATAATACAGGGAGACTGTCATAAAGTATTTAGTGAAGAGGTGACAAATACTGCAGCCAAGCAAAACGTTGATGTAATTACAATATAGACATTTTCTAACCCGACATGTCTGATTTAGGGATGGAAACATAGACGTCTGGGAGAAAATTGAAGAGGTAGAGGAAGAGAGCGTGAAAACCAGAGTGGAAATAAATGTATGATCAAAAAGGTCGACCCGGCATGAAACTCCATATAGCCATTTTGTTTCAAAGAGCACTATGTTCTAAAATAATTCTAGTCTAATTTAACTATGTTGACCCGGTCTTTGACTGTCTGACATGTTTGTTATGGATTATGACCTTTCTAAACAGGGACATGTGGCCTCTGGAGCTTTTAAATTGATATTAACTGGAGCAAATGTGAGAAAATTAATAAAGGTTTATATAGCTATATATTTATAAGTCATTTTGAATTTTACAATGGCAGGGTATTATGGAATATTAAATGTATGGCTGCATAATATTTCAACCCTATTAAAACCCTAATAAGCCCTATCAAGGGCTTATTTGGTTTTATACAATTTTGCCGGGATACGCGTGGCATTACAAAGGAGAACAGATACTTAGTAACCAGATGGAAAAAAAAGAGTTTAAAAACAAAACATAGGCCAATACTACAGATTCTGAATGGTCCTGGTGTAGTTAGTATGTCATCCCTCACTGATAAATCAAAGTGCTGACAGTGATCTAAGGGATATTATAGTACGATATTAAATCTGTCATGCAAGGCCATAAATATGTTGCCAATGGACAGGTCCAATAAGGACAGGAAACGTCAGAAATGGACATTTCTTTGATGCTTTGGTTAAGGTCTCTGGCTATTTCAAGAGCCACAGTGCCAGTTAAGTATATAGGTCTAGACATTCATCTTCCATCACAAAAGGCATTCAGTGCACTGCTCTCTGCCCATTTCCACTTCAAATGGGGTTTAATACTGGCCTCCACAGTGAGCTGAAGCAGTTTACAGCCATGTATTTATGGGATTTTGCTAACCAGATGGAAATATCTGAATATGTATGTACATTACTGGATATCAAGTTGGCTGATGAAACACACTCAAAGAAGCTGACAACAGATCCCTACACACTGTAGCTGGCAGCCGACCACCAGTTTATATGGTCATTTGGAGGGTACCATCACAGAACCGTGATGTGAAGTCCCACCTCAAATGTTTGGCTGTATTCGGATAAAGATGGCTATGGAAGTCATTGAGTGACCTTAAATGGTCTTTTACACTGTACAGTAGGCCTGAAATCCCATCAATCAAACCAGCTGTGATCCCATCATTCAGCTGAAATCCCATCAATTAAACCAGGTTCACATCGGTTGGAGATGCTTGAATGACAGATCCAAGAGAGCTCAAGCATCACATGACAGAAGTTCAAGGGCTCCAGTGAGGTTGTCATGGAAACCATGTTTCTCCTCTTTACACCCCCCCAGTGGTCAAGCAGGAGACTGCTTTTTACCATCTTGGGTATTCCATACAGAAGTTACTATAAACACAGAGAATGCCATGGCTAACAGCATAAGATCATATGGAATACAACACTATCACCTCTCTGGCCCAGAGAATAGTAGGGCAAGGCTGTTTAATTACATCCTAACTTTAAAGGTGTGGGGGAAAAACCTATGTAATGAAACGGTTGAGCAAGCATTCCAATAAAACAGGCAATAGCATGGCTGAGAAAAAACCCATCTCTTATGTGGGGTAATGACATGCTGTAAGTTTGGCCACCAGACTTGGTCATCTGAGTGTCTGAGAAGACGCCTCTCCAAGCAGTTAAACAATAACCATATACTTTTGCAAAGGTGGAGCCCTCAAGTCTGTTATTACTTCAGCTACAATATAAAAATTCCCACACATTTCATTATTCAAGTGCTCCAGATTAAGTGTCTGTGGTTGAAGCACTACAGAGTTTCATTCAGTGTAGCTTTTGGGCATAAAACTATCTGATGGTAGAAAGATTCATAGCAAGGTTAAAGAGCAACTCTAAAATGTTAATTTTGGCCCCCAATTGGGGTCTGACATTCCCCATCATGCAACATCATGCTTATGATTAACTGTTTACTTATCCCGCATTAGTTCATTGCACTCTAACCATATATGAGGTGACCAGTGGGAGGAGTTATAGGAGGATGGGCTCATTGTAATGGCTGGAATGGAATGAATGTAATGGTATCAATCACATCAAACATATGGAAACCACATGTTTGACTCGATTCCATGCCACTACAATGAGCCTGTTCTCCTATAGCTCCTATCACCAACCTCCTCTGGAGGTGACAGTGCAAGTCAAGGTGCACCCTATATGTGTTTGTTTATTTATGGGGAGGTTGATGTTTTTGACAGCCCTTGGTTCACCTGCAGGAGGAGCTGTAGCTCATCACATACTCAACAGATAAAAAGAGAGAAATCTTTCCTTCTTTAGTGGGGTGAACAAATCCACAGCGCTGGAGAGAGAGCATAGCGGGAGAGAGAAAGGGGGAGGGACAGAGACAGCAGTCAGTGTGACAGATAAGAGCGGCGGATGACTTGTCTCTCTCTGAATGCACCGTGAGCAAGAGAGCAAGTAAGTGCACAAGGGTGCCTGCCAAAGCAGCTCTGCACACACACACACAAATACACACACACACACACACACACACACACACACACACACACACACACACACACACACACACACACACACACACACACACACAGGTAGCTTGTGAGGAGAAAAGAGTCTCACAACCAAGGTATGCTGGGATTTGCACACATCCAACGATCATAAGTCCCTCTTTCTATTGTTTTGGTTTTCCTATGTTATGTCTTCCCTCTTGTACTTACACTTAGTTTCCAGGTGGGTCGTCAGAGGTTTCCCAAGCCGAGTCTACAACAGTGTAATGGGTTGCCCAGACCGGAGGCTTTTCCTCTGATCCTGCAAAGAGGTTGGCGTATTCCTGCAACGAGAACTAGTCCTCACATTGAGCGACCCTGGGCATGGAGAAGCTGACAGAGAAAGAGAAGGAGCTGATCCGAGTCAGCTGGGAGAGTCTTGGCAAGAACAAAGTTCCACACGGAGTCATCATGTTCTCCAGGTACAGTTCTGAGCTAAAGCTTTTTATTTGAGCAGTTAGGAATGGAGGGAATAAAGGTGTTAGGAGAAGTTGCATGTGTTCCTCCATGAAGATTTCATGGTGATTCATATATATCAGCCTTTACTGTATGTGTACCAAAACAGAGTGTTTGTTGATATCTGCAGCATTTTGTTTTGTAAGAAAGTTTACTGAAACCTAACCATTCACTACAATTTGCAGTTGTCTGCACTGAAAATATCCCGGCATAGTGCAACATAGTGTAAATAATGTAGTCGCCATAGTAAACAGCACTTGGAGAGAGAAATACACTTAACCAACACAGATAGTGCATCGTACACTCCCTATACCGGGACTGGAGGCTTGACTTGTTGCTTGGCGACTGGCTGCAATAGTCTTTATTTTGGAACTGCTGCTACTAAAACAGACGCTAGAGAAGAACTGTTTCCGACAGTCCTATTAGCTTACACCAGACATTAAAATCAGAACTATTGTGTGACTTACGACTACGTGTATCTACAGTATCTGCACCTACAGTACTGCATTGTTTTCTGTGTCTGTGCAGACTGTTTGAACTAGAGCCTGCACTTCTCAACCTCTTTCACTACAACACAAACTGTGGCACCATACAAGACTGCCTCTCCAGCCCTGAGTTCCTGGACCATGTCACAAAGGTAACTCTGCTCAGCCCATCACTGTTAAAACTGACAGTTAAATGGCTAATTCATGGAAACAAATCCACGGAAATGTCTAACTTCTTGCTGCATGTTGGTGTATGTTCACGTTTCTTTGTTGTGTGTGTGTTTGTGTGTGTGTGCGTACATTCTTGTGCGTGTTTGTGTGTGTGTGTGTGTGCTTGTGTGTCCAGGTAATGTTGGTGATCGATGCAGCAGTCAGTCACCTGGACAACCTCCATACCTTGGAGGATTTTCTGCTCAACCTGGGGAAGAAGCACCAGGCAGTCGGGGTTAACACCCAGTCCTTCGCTGTAAGACTACTGTCACTCTGATCACTTACTCTAATACATTACTGTCATACTGTGTGTACTGTACACTATACAACTTTTAATAAACACAACTTGCAACAATTTACCAATCTATGCCAATATTCAGAATATTTGCAAGCATGTGTGTGTATGTTGCAGGTGGTGGGGGAGTCCCTTCTCTACATGTTGCAGTGCAGTCTGGGTCAGGGGTACACAGCCCCGCTGCGTCAGGCCTGGCTCAACATGTACACCATTGTAGTGGCGGCCATGAGCAGAGGATGGGCCAAGAACGGAGAACACAAGACTGACTGAAACATACGCTTGGGGTCTGCTACCAGTTGCTGTCTAATCACCCTCATGGTTGCTATGGAGTAAGGTTGTATAACTCACAGCATAAAGGTTTGATTGCTGTATATGGTGAACGAATGGCGTTATCACACTTGACATAACAAATAATGGTCGAATCACCTGGTGTTCAGAGTTAACTGTTTTTGCTGTGGATGTTGTAGCTGCCAGAGTGCTGCTATAACATTGTGGGGATGTTATGGGTCAACCAGACCTTTGGTCTGCAGTTTGAGTTCCTCATATTAGAGGAAGCATAGGGTTAAATTAAGGTAATAACTGAAATTGCTCTGTAAATAATGCCTTGATGTATCTACTCAAATAATTACATTGATTGTGGTGGTTTTTGTGATGTATCTTAGTCACACAATTGTCAAACACTGGCTATATTGGCTGTATTACTTGGCTGGAATGGGCAGCTACAATATGGGCCCTCTCCCAAATCAACCAGTGATATAGAAACATTGTTCACAAAAGTACAGTATGTCCAAGATTATTGTTTAGAGTGATTGTCATGATTCTATATTTATATCTTTGAGTTAGGCTAGGGACCTGATAATGGCACATACTAATGCTCTCCTTTCTTTGTGTGTGTCCATGACCTGGAGTGTAACAATCCTTAGAGGTGAACTTGATTCTTAAAGCCATTGGTATTATTAACAAACACATTACTTTTGATGATGCTCAATAGAAAATGACAAGAACTGTTCATGTATTCTAAAGCTTTTCTATGTGACCTCTATGACTGTTAGGGTGTCCATGTGCACCTTTGTCTGAAATGTGTATGTGGCACTCTCCTCTCCTCTCCTCTCCTCCGACAGTAGAGGTTGTAAAGCTCACGTTGCCATATGCGTATTACCATAATATTTCAATAGGCTTCAACTGACTGTTACTTATTCTAAAATAAATGGTTATTCTCCTCTCTTGAGTTCTAGCTAATTGATGTAATGGAACTCAACAGTAGATTATTTGCTTGAGGGTCTTTGGGCTTGACTTAGTTTAGGCTCATTCAGTTTTCACTAATTGTAAATGTAAAGTGGTGTTGAACCACACACTGTATCTATATATTGTAAATACTGCTATCATATGTTGTAAACAGGCAAGAAATATAGTAGTAATCTATTTAGGCTTTTTGGACCCAATAGGTAATTGACAATTGGGGTGGCAGGGTAGCCTAGTGGTTAGAGCGTTGGACTAATAACCGAAAAGTTGCAAGTTCAAATCCCAAGCTGACAAAGGTACAAAGGATCTGTCGTTCTGCCACTGAACAGGCAGTTAACCCACTGTTCCTAGGCCGTCATTGAAAAGAAGAATTTGTTCTTAACTTACCTAGTTAAATAAAGGTAAAAAAACAAAGCCAGGATTTATTCAGACATTTTTTCTTCCCTATTTAGCTCATAGTTAATTAAGAGCTTGGAGTATCTTTCTGTGGACAACCGTAAAGCATTTATTGATAAACAAATTTCACTACATCCAACCTGAAATAGTAAGCAATGATAGTTAGAGATGATAGAGATGAAGGTTAGAGATGATAGAGATGATAGTTAGAGATGTGTACGTCCTTTTTACTGCTATGAACACATTTACCTATATGCTCCTATACAGTGTGTATCATTCGTTATCTTCCTGTACATTGAAAGTCACAATGCCAAGTTAGCTATAATACACCAAGTATTTGATAATAACACTACACTACTATATCTCCAATCTGCTGATATGTGGTGAATATTGCTTCAGTCTGAGATTACTTTTATACAATGTATTTTTGTATTTTCAAGTGTTTTACGTATGTGAATGACTATATGCCATTGCAAACACAGTTTTTCCAAACTGTTACGTTAACCACAACATTTATGTCAAATCCATGTCTTTTTCTTTTAATTTGCAGCACAAGGCTGTTAAGCATTTTAAATATTGATGAGTGAGCTTTAATCCTTAAGTCATGATAAATGTAAGAGAGACATTTCTCCTCAATCAGTATAATTGCCATATTATCAATGTGTGATCCCTACAAGGATGTCTGTTGGCATTGAGTACACAACCATTTCATTACCATGTCTAAAGGAGATCTCACTTTATCTTTACTTTCAATCACCTGTGAGCTTTATTTTCAGGCTATGGCAGCACTACTAATTCAGATTTGTTCCTCTCTCCCACTTTCCAACTAGCATAATGAGTTTCCCTTACCAGATTAACCCTTATCCTGAATCAAAAAGCATTATCAATAGAGAATCTACATTGAACGTGCTTTTTAGTTCAAGAATAAGCTTCATCTGAGTCTAGGAAACCAGACCTATGAGTTGAACACATGTTCTAATATGTCTATACATGGCACTAGGCAGATTGCTGTGTGTATTGTCTCGATTTCAAAGATCTGAGAGTAGGCCTGTTTTGCGTGTGATTTGCATTGGTACATTTAAATAACATGATATTCTGTTTATGAGTGTCTCAATGTCTACCTCGTCAACTCAGCTGCGAACAGCAATGATTTCAACTATCCTTTAACCAAAAACACGTGACACTTAATGCAAATACATACTCCCTCAACCAAACAGCTCGTAAAATGGACCCCATCCTATACTTATGTAATGTGTTGTGTGCTTACTCAATTAATAGGAAATAAAGGTGATCTTTTGTGGACATACTACTGAAAAAAAGATGACAATGTTTATTGTTTTTCTTCCACTATGTTGGTTTGTTTGTCAGTGCGATGGTAGTAATGCGGAGTTCAGGGTTTGTAATCAATCACACGATGCACAATTTCCCTCGCTCCGGTTGGCTATTCCTTGGGATTATGTAACATCAGTGTACTGGCTGGCCCCTTCCCTGTGGCTATAGAGATCAGAGGGACTTCATCTGAAAACCAGAGAGCAGAGTGAATATCATCCCACTTAATCATGCAATGTCACATACATCACATCCCCAGGATTCCAAGAACTCTTAGCCGCTACATGGCTAATGTGCTTTCTTGCCCTCAAAAATGCAGACGTACACCATTTCTGAAAGTATTAAGCGAAGCTTTGTGTGTGTGTGTGTGTGTGTGTGTGTGCGCGCGTGCGGGAGGGAATGGGAGAGATGAGAGAGAGAGATGGGGACTAAGTTATGTACTGTATCAGATTGCCGAACTCCATTCAACACATTGGGTTAATTTATCCCACAAAGCATTTGCATATTCAATTTGCTTGCATCATTGTAAAAGTCATATCCATGAGCTGGCTGTCTGCTCTGGTTATAAAGCAGTAATTGACATGAACCAAATCTGTCTCTCTGCAGCGCTTTCCATCTTCTCTGTCTGAGATTTTGGTTGATTGATGCTAGTCACTGCCTGTCCTACTGTAACTCAAAGGGAGTAACACTTAGGCTGGGGTGTATATTCGGGGGATTGAGCTGAGAAAAACATTTAGTTTAACACATCATTCATCACATAACATGGAGATGATCTGCTGTGCTGAGGATTGCTATGGCGTATTCACCTCCACTATAGGTATAAAGGTCTTGTGAAGCAGCAGCTGTACAACCCAGTGGCATATGTAGGGATATAGAGACGGTTTGACCACTTGCCATAGGTAAAGTATACACAAGAGATGGGTGGATACAGAATAATTGAGGTAAGTATCTGTACTCCAGAGTGATCAACAGTTGTCCCATGAGGCCACTTGAGGACATTGTACATTACCATACCTGATAGCTGCTGGAGGATCAGTCGAGACTTTGATAGAGAAAAGCAGGCAGAAAAGACAACAGACAAGCAATGTGTTTTGGAATGAAGGGGGATTGGATGTTGTCATGGAAACTGTTAAGCAAAGGTCCAAAGTGGAAGGAAGACAGACACTCTCCTCAAGTGGTGCTGGCTGGCGGGCGGCAGATATATGATACAGAGGAGAAGGGGGCTGTAGAGAGATGGAGGGGGCTAGCAGACTGGGGCTAATCAGGTTAGCACTCTAAGATCATCCAGCCTGGAGGCAGCTGAGCACTGATGGCTTCACCACTGCTGCACGGCAACACTTACCTTAGCAACCAGAGGAAAAGCACTTCTGTCTGCTGTTTCATGACAGTTTTATTACGGTGTTGTTAACATGTCATAAACAGGTGAAGATTTTCTGTTGAAAGCTTAGAGTTTACAACTGACTTCCCAGTTAACTTGAGGTGTCTCAATTGGCATAGAGTGCTTGTTATGTTTTTCTCTGTTGGTACAGACTGCTCCACTAAAAAGTACAGGCAGGGATACAGAACATTGTTCCAGTAAGGTAGTATCTCTCTCACTTGACTTGCAGTCTAAACATTAGAAAGGTTATATTCTAATTGAAGTATGAAGCCATGGTAACACTCAGATGAAGCCACCCTCTAATGGCACTGTTCTCCTGCATTAGATAACAGGTCTTGACACCTCTTCTGGGAGATGGAGACAGTGGCATTTCATGAGGACAACATTCCTCTAATGAGCTCCACCTTCTGTGACACGCTGCCTGCCAAGACCTTCACAGCTCCACACTGGATCTCACATCGATCTCCTCCAAGATCTAAGAGCAAGACACTGCCCCCCCTGTCTGGCCTTCAAAGCCCTGTCTGGCCTGGAACACACTGATCATCTGTCTGAGTACACTCACACCTATAGCCTGCATCTACAAGTCTCCTGTAAACTTATGCTATCTGGGGGTGAAAAATATAAGCTGTGCTTTGTTTTCTTTACATCATTTTAAACTAAAGATATGTAAATATAAAACAGCAGCAACTGATTAAGCGGAATTTGCATGTGGAAATAAGGAGGCAGCATAAGCCGTGGGGGAAATGACAATATGGTGGGCTGCAGGAGGTAGAGACATTCTATTCTGAGCTTCTGAGATGACAGAGGAAAAGCTCTGTACAACACACCCAAAGGAATTCACCTTTCACTAAGAAGCGTGCTCCAAGCAGTTGCCTGTGGTGACAGGGGAAAATGTCAGGCGTTTTATATCTCTCTCTCAATGGTCAAAATGGCAGTGATTTATCCCACACAAAAACTTATCAGAATAATAGGTTTTATCTTCCCCATATTAAAGTCTCTGTAAATGAATTATTGATAGCGCACTAAGCGTAGATTTTAGGGATGCTGATGCACATTTGTCCTAAACAGCACTAAGGGCGATGTTATTCAGTGGTATTGGACTCAGCTTTCCTTCTCTACCATGCTCTGGCGACAGGCAGCCTCACTCAATGAGTTGCCCCCATTCAACCTACAATCCCCACATGAAGCTTACAGGACCAATGAGGTCTCCAGTATGCACACAGGCTTGTACCAGGGCTAGTTTGTATGCAGAAGCACTTCTCCAAACAGTTGGTCATCAGGGAGGTGAGCACCTGCATGCATTAACCCTGTCTCTGCAGCTCTGACCGGGGCGCAGTCTTTCCTATTAACAATGGGACATAGTGCTGCCAGGCAAATTCATGGTCATTGTGAACAAATCTGATCAGCAGAGAAACTCATTCCCCACACAACCTTGATTCAGCACCAACAGGTTTGACCATTAAAATGCCTTTTGACAAAATTGGGGATTTTGAAAAAAATATATAATTTTTGATGCAATACATTGCAAATCAGAACATTTGAGGGCAATAGTTTGAGAACAATACCAGTTTATGAAAATGTTTCTAAATGATGGCAAATTGACCAATGATGGCAGATTAACCTTCTCTCTTGGACCCTGTGCGAGAACCTAGCACTCATTGCTGAATATCCAAACGTGCTTGGACAACGAGCCGCTGTCAATTGTAGGCTACATTTTCTCATGGCCAGCATGAGAAACCACACCATATAAAAAAAACACTATAAAAGCCTGGTCAACTCTCAGCAGGTCCCCCTTGGCTTTTTCCTTGACAGGAAGCGCCGTGCCTTCTGCTGAACTTGTGACTCTGTCCCCTTCCCTAGACCACAGGAGACAGAGGAGAAAAGGGAGCCTGTTCCCTGTAGCACAAGATGTGGGGCACTAGTGGCCATGGATTCAACTTGAATTGCACTCACAGCACTTCAAAGACATTTGACACAGAACAGCTCAGGCATGTCCGGTCAGAGGTCAATGCTACACACCCTCCCACTGTTCCTCAACCTCAGGTTAAAAAGAAAAACAAGCCACACATTTATGTCAAGATGACAGAATGTTTGTTTTACTTTATTTCCCTGCAAAAGTAAATGATTCAGAGAAATCTATAAGTAGTACTTCAGTAAGGACACACCAGTTTCCTGTAAAGGATAAAAATAAGAGCTTGGCCTAAGTGGAAAACCACTGTATCCCCAAAATAGAGCCAGGGCACCCATGTGAAGAGCATTTGATGTATGAGCACAAATGACAAAGAGTTACAACAGAGCTAATTTGGAATCAAATCTCAGTGAGTTTTACAAGTACATTCCCCCACTCATTGTTATTGGAACATAAAGAACCAAGCTTTCTTTTTGATGTGTTTACTCAACCGTTATGACCACCATAAAAAAATAATTGATTAACATGTTTTAATAGGAAGAGACAATTTATGCTTGATCTGAAAATGTGGTAGGAGGCACCGTGTGGATGATGTGACGCAATTGCGGAGCCTACGGAGGAATGCAGAGGTCAAAATGAGCTCTGTACTGCGTCGCCGTAGCCTCAACTTTTGTAGCAATGGAGAGCTCCATATAGCTCCGCATTTACATGATTGGTTGAGGGTAGGTGAGGGCGGGAGGTCCTGTATAAACACAAGCTCACTTCCTTGACAACAGCTCTGCGCTGCTCCACGAAGCGCAAGAAGTATGAATGCCCTGACTTCTGAAGAGGCCGTACCGCAGTAAATGCTGCACGGCCAATGCAGACATCGGATTGACCAAGTAGCGCCTATATATGAACTTCATGGCCTGTGAAACGACATGCTGAAATCCAGAGCACACATTTGGTGAGCTTAGGCACTTTTTTGTTTATGGTTTCTGTGATGTGCTGTTCAAACTGATTTTACTGTGTTGCTCTCCACAATTAACATCTCAGATGGTAGCGTTGGCCTACACTGTGAACATAACACAGTGACTCGTTTTGGGATGATCAGTTTGTTTTTATGCTGGACATTTGTTCATAAAACAATTCTAGTTCCCCTGAAATTAAACAAATAACTTAGATTTTATAAGACACACTAGATTTATCCTATAATATTCTGTCCGTTTCACAAAACCACTTCTAACAAACACTATTTATAATAAGAATAATAACAAATTATAGCAAATAAAGACATCAGGGTATATCAAGAATATACTTCAATGACCATAAAATGGCAACCTTCCCAGGGATGCACTAAAAAGTACCTGGACCTTTAGGTGACATTTCTTAGGCAAACAATTTTACAGTTCTAATTTGAGTACTATTCTAATATATATATATATTCTGTAGCTTTCTTTGGGTTCAGGAAAAAACAGGAACCACCATTTCT
>NC_056439.1:32033064-32035564 GCF_018296145.1 Oncorhynchus tshawytscha | reverse complement strand
CCCGGGAACTCCACAAACGAGGGCCGAGGTTTAAGCACGCACAGTGGCCTGACTCTTTTCCCCAGAGCCCTGGGAGGCTAACGACGTACCAGCCAACAACAAGACCACCTCCCTCCCTCCCTCTCCCTCCCTCCCTCCTCCTGCCAATCACCCTTTTTGCCAGCTATGTAGTATTTTGCGGTGTAGTTCTAGCCACTACAACCCACGAAACCCCTGTTTCTCCACCTGTAAACTCCATCCCAAACAGTGCTGCTGGGTCTCATTATGGAGGTGGTGTTTGGTAGCTAACATCCTTGGTAATCCCATCCCATTTGGAGTGTGTGACGAGCTCCATTCTCCATCAGCTCACTGATCAAGGGCCCCCGGTAAAGCAGGCCCTGGTAAAGCAGCCCCGGTAAAGCAGGCCCCGGTAAAACAGGCCCAGGAATGAGCAGGTACAGATTTGGGGTAAAAAGATTCTGTGGTGAGCCAAGGAGAAGATTAAATGTCAGCCAAGGTCCCCCTCATCCCCTCTCCACTGGTGTCCTGAAGGGAAATATAGGGGGGAGGGGATGAGAAGGCCGGTGGCACAGTGGTGGCTGAGCCATCTTGTCTTCATAGCAGGACAAGCACATTCAACCGTGTGCTCTCCACCCTCCCATCTTATTCCAGACTCCTCTATTACCCTCCACAGAAATCCATCAAAAGGCCTCTCTCGCCCCCTGCCCCCTTCCTTGGAATAGCGCTCTCCGCTGGTGTCTTTTCTTCTCTAAGGAGCAGGGATGGGTCCAGGGCATCGCAGCCTTTCAAGGCATCCAAATTAATTTGTGTCTGGGCAGCTACATAAGCAGCACGGGGCTATTTGATGAGAGTGCAGGGCAATGACATGCATTGGCAGTCATGCCTTGATCTCTTGCTTTCTCTCCCTGTCACTCTCTGCCTCACCAATAGTATATGCCAGGCCCATGCCAGCCTCGTCTTCATGGGTGGGCACATCGAGACACTCAGGACAAAAACCAACCTCTCCACTTGTCTGACTAGGTAGCCGTGGATTAATTGGCGTGACTGAGAGTGGAATACAGTGTGAGAGTGGGATACAGTCTCTGCAGATTTTTTTTTTTTAACAATATCAGCTATGAGAAATATGAAGTAACGCTGCTAAATATTTAAGCACCTGAATACTAAAAACTGACTTGTGACGTCCTCCTCACTAAATAACAAAATGAGAGAAAATGTAATAATCCATTTATTAATTTCTAAGCCCGAATCCTCAAATGTTCTTCAAATGTTCTGCATCAATACTTCAAAAAAGATACATTTAATAATAATAAACAGGCTAAGGACATCTACAAAACAGCATTATTTTAGTATAGTGATTAATGAATGTCAAAGAGAACTTAATGCAATTTGACATGTGATTGAAGTGGTGATCCAAAGGCAACAGCCTAATTAGCACAACTAGATGATAAAGCATCTTACACTAAAAATTATTGCACACAGCCATTCTACCAGCTGCACTCACAATTAACCTTCCTCAATTGGCATTTCGCAATTTGAGTAAGTCCTGTTATCAGCAAATATACCACATGTCACACATACTCATCCGCTCCTAACACTAGTCAAGGAAAGCTAAACACTTGTGATGGTCGGGATATAGAACAACAAGGCAAACAGCAGAGATCCACTTTCAGTAAACAGCCAGCCAAACACTTCTGTCTTCCCAATGGCTTAGAGGGGGCAGGGAATCAACTTTAGGTGGTAGCTGTGAATGTCATTGAACTACTTGTGTTTGCACAGGCTTAGTATTGCTATGACAAGGCTTCTTTAAATATACAGTGAACGCTCCGGAATGCATTAGATCAACTTTACCCAAGGGGTTACTTTAAGAAATAGTCCTCTCTGCATCAAAGTTATGAAATTGCCACTAACCTAAAGCAAATCAAACCTCCCAGCCTCAAGAGAGATGATAGAACATGAGCAGCATGGAACAGACAGAGTGAACCTCCCCAAGACATTGCATATGTCTCATGGTCAAAGTATATTTCAAACAAAGACCAGGAGGACTGAACACACAGGCACATAAAACAGTGTCTGTGACATTTTGTCAAGAGGGCCAAAAACATACCAGTATCCTGGGACAGAGCAAAGTAACAAAAAAGATTCAGTATTCCTGAGAGCCGTTTTCCCAAAAAGCTTCTCCTTCATCCCAATTTGGCAGCCCTTGGCTCCATGCCCACTCACATTGTGTGGACTCACATGGGCCTGCCACTGTTGCCATGGGGACGTGTGGACCTGCGCTGGGCAGGCCCTGGAGGCAGAGTGGCCTGGTGGAGAGGTGGGGGTTATCATCACCAGCAGACTCTACTGGGTCCGATCCAGGGGCCTGGGCCCAGGAGGACAGCAGAGAGAAAGGAAAAGTGGATTCATGTCTTCTGCAGCATCTCCATTGCACTGAGCTGGGTGGAAACGTAGACTTTTCTTGAGGGACCTAGATGAGGCTTTGGGGTTGGGGCTCCATCGC